>NW_026700554.1:0-29853 GCF_030435755.1 Ochotona princeps
ACGTGACACTAAAATCACTTCAAAATAGCTTATTACAAAAAAGATTTTAGTTGATTTTTTCTCTTGTGGCTGCAATGAGGTTTACAACCTAAATGTATTAGCAATAAGTGAACGCTGCTAGAGAAAATCAATTACAAAGGAATATTGTAATTGAGGGAGAAAGTAAAGGAGCTACAATAAAACTTGAACATGCGTATCTAAATCGCATTAGTATAAACTTGTTAGTAATTACTTTATCTCAATATCTAATTTCAAAAAACTTTATGAAAAAAAGGAATGATAAAGGGTTCAATTCATCAAGAGGAAATAAGACTTGGAAATTATTTATATATATATATATATATATATATATATATATATATATATATAATCAGAGGACGCAAATACTGGCATTAACAGGAAGTACAGATTCCATCAGAGCAATACTAAAGGACTTTAAAACCCTACTTTCAGAGATAGGTCATTCAGCTGGAAAATCCACAAATGCCAAGTTTGCAGCCTAAGTCAATTGTTCCTCCAAGGCATGTATAGAACAATCCATTTAACATTTAGAGTGTATACATTGTTTTCAGCAGGGCACGGAAAATTCACCGAGCTAGATGCTATGGTGCTCACATAATAAATCTCAATTCTACCAAAAATCTTTCCTGATCCTGATGCAATAAAATTAGAAAATAACACGAAAAACATTTGAAACTAGTTCATATACGTATATATGTATATAAGTCATTGAGTCATATGTACTTATATATACATATAAGACATATATATGTAAACAAACTATACACAGCATATTTCTGAGCATAAATAGATGAAAAAATGAAGCACTTAAAAATCAACTGTACCATATAAAAATCTAACATGAAACCAAAGAAGTATTATCCCAGTTAGGTTAAGTGGAGTACTTCAGGGCAGTCAGTGGAGAGGATGTTGGAGCCAGCTAGGGTGTAAGCAGTCCCGGCTCTATCTTGGGCCAATGTAAACTAGCTGGTTCACAGCCTAGAAGTATCTCACGGTTCCAGTGCATCCCACCAACATAGGCACATGCACCTGACAACTGAACACTCTGTAGTATATCCCCAACTCCACGATGAGATCCCTGCCCAAAATGCGAGGGACACCGAGTCTCTGCAGTTAGTCTAGGTGAGTACAAAGGAATCCACACACACACCATGACCCTCTGAGCTTTGTGGGCTGTGTGCAGAATTCCCACTGCCAGAGGACTCAAGGGGTCTGCTCTCTCCACCCTGCTGGCTGCCCCATCCTCAGCCCTCACACCTTGCAGCTCAGAGAAATGCCCACTCTTCCATATCTCAGCAGAGTTCAACCACAGGTGACGCTCAGCTTACCGTAACCCATTTGGAAGACATGGAATGAGATTCTGGCTGCAAGTTTTAACCTGAACCAACTCTAGCCATTTTAAGAACTTTGGGATAAAACCAGCCGATGCTCTGTGTGTTAATGGGCATGTGTATGTGTTGATAAATGTTTTTAAAAATAGACATTATCAGAAAGTCAGATACACAGAAGATGAGAGAGACAGAAAGAAAACTTTTAACTAATAGAGCCCAGCATGGTAGCCTAGCAGTTAAAGTCCTAGCCTTGCACATGCTAGGATCCCATATGGGTACCAGTTCTAATTCCAGCAGCCCCACTTCCCATCCAGTTCCTTGCTTGTGGCCTGGGAAAGCAACAGAAGATGGCCCAAAGCTTTCGGACCCTTAACCCATGTGAGAGTCCCGGAGAGTGTCCTGGCTTTGGTTTGGCACAGCTGTGGCCTTTGCAGGCACTTGCAGAATAAATCAACACAGAAGAATTCTCTCTCTCTCTCTCTCCTTCTCTCTGTACTTCTGACTTTCCAATAAAAAAATAAATAAATTGTAAAAGAAATAGGCATTAATTCTAAATATTTCTCAAATTGAGTCCTATGAATGTACACAAAGTACACAGAATTATCAACATCTCTAATCAACAAACAAGCGTAAATCAAAACCACAATGAGATGTCACTTCATTTCAGGGTTTTTGTTTTTTTGCTGAACTGATGTGAAGCCAAGAGCTTCTTCCGAAGCTACCACGTGGGTGAAGGGCGTCACGACTGTGGCCTGACCTCACTTCCTTGCTAGGCCACAAGTGGGGAGCTGGATGGGAAGTGGAGCCACATGAGGTCCCAATGCCTGCAAGGTGAGGATTCAGCCATTGAGCCATTGTACCAGACCCTTAACTAAAAAATGAAAGTGGTTGGGATTTTAATTTTTGAGAGACACTTGAAAGTATCACTTCATGTTGTCATTTATCATTCAACCTGTTAGGGGAGATTTCTTTAATATGTAGAAACATTATATTTTTAAGAAGTTAAATGTTTTTTTAAGAAAACATTAAAATGAGAAACTAAAAATGCAACATTCTAGTGAAAAACAAGCACTCAGATTAACCCACAAGTTTTTTAATATATAAATTAGATATAAAAAAAGAAATATCAAGATTAGAAACTAGCTGTAACATTTATATGTAAATTTTGTTTTCTTATCTCTCTTTCAATGTGCCATTTACTGGGATATCTTCCATGTTAGGAATATCAGGAAATCACCAATATATCTAATTCTTTACCAAAAAGCTACAGAAAAAAAATTCGGATGTTGATTATTTCTAAGCAATGACTTCCACAGTATAACAGATTTTACCAACTGTATTTGTTAAAAATCCATTCAAATGATTATTCCTTTCTTATATTCCCTTAAGCAACTGTGGGGGAAAAAAAAAACCTTCTGATCCACAACTTTACATGGTGAAAAAAAAATTAAAAGGGTAATTAATATAGTTTCATAGCAAGGTTTCTTTGAGTCAAGATTTTGTTTCTTAAAATCTGTAAATATTGATCTGATAATATAACCTCCACTTCAGCAGAACCTAGATATGCTCATAACAGTATATCAAAGGTACCTTTTTGTCAAATGTATTTCTCTCATCAAAAAATTCCCTAATAATCTTAGTTTTCTCTAAAGTAATGAGCAGCAGGGTACTAAGTTCATGCTAACTTTTACTTTGATTCCCTTATATCATTAATTTATTCATCAGCAGTGGCATGCCCTGAACTTTACAGCAGAGCCAGAGATCTCTAGAGATTGAATTAATCAGGTCAACAGAAAAGAGGATGAAAAGCTCACTGTTAGACGGTGAAGACCTCATAAATAACCCACTCATTTTAAAGGTGCAAGTATTTTTTTTTTTACTTTAGAGGATGACCAAGCAATTCATTATTGAAAACGTTGGAATGACTTCTGCTTCTTGCCACAGACTATAGAAGTTATCATAAGCAGACAAAGTAACTTGTTTTGTCCCCTTTGGACAACATGACTTACAAATGAGCTTCAAGTGCAAAGAGTGCACTTATAAATTGCAGAATGCAGCATTCAATCATGTCCAAGAAAAGCAGGTGGATGGTCTTTGTCCTTCACCTCTGCTACATAAACCTTGAGTTCCTGAAATAGTTCTGAAATTAGGGGAACAGTGTGATTTGGGACTTTGGCTCATGCATGGTCAGATTGAACCATAGAATAAATGAAAACTGAAATCCACCAAGTAGGTAATCAGACCCGCAGATGCAGTATGATCAAGACCCCTGAACACCAAAGTTTGGGTGAAGTTCCTTTGTCAGCAGTATCCCATGCTATTGTCACCCATATGTTGTCATACTATTCATGACTCCACTTGGAGAAGGTAGAGGTTCTGCTTTTGGAAACCTCCCCCCAGATTTTGTCCTATATGGTTGTCTTTTTGACTTGTCAAATACATTATTTAGCTGAAACATGTCATAGCCACAAAAGAAATGATTTACAGAGCCATTATACAAAATTATATCCAAAAATTTATACTTTCAATCTTAAAATAACCAATTTTATGTACTAAGTACAGTTGCTGATGCTTGGGACTGAGAGGATTGCTCCCAAAATTCAGTGGTAAAAGCACTTGGAAGAATTCATGTACAGGAAAGTCACATAGTAATAGTAATTTGTGTTTGGTAGTCATCAGTATTCAATCTGTATTTCCATGCCACTTCCTGGTATTCAAATTAAGGATATAAGCATGCACATCACTGAAGGAGCACTCAATCACAGACCTACAATTTCAGTCCTCAGTTCTCACACATCAGATACATTCTTTGAGATGGTAAAATATGTAAGACTGAGTATTAACAGATGAGTGTTCCCCTAGCATGGAGATGTGTATTTGGAACGATATGGTGCCTTAAATAAACAAAGATTCCATGTGATATTTCAGTTAGATGGCAGCAGACACATGTGGTATTTAAGTACATTTGTCCTTTTTATTTGGGATAGTTTCCTTTTTACTAGTGCTTTGTAGTTAGGAAGGGTCTGTAACATGTTAGTTCAGACAAACTGAGTGTCACTTCATGTGTGAGTGATTTAAAAGGCAAAGTAAAATTATGGAACTTTCTCTACTTGTTAGTCATTGGCCGATGTAAGTCATGGTATCTGGCATATGCTACTGTTGAAGAATTACATTATCATAATATCTAAAAAGTAGCTAATATGGAGTTTGATGGATATAAAAATGTAAATACTACTCATAATGCGAGATACAGTAACTAAATATTTCCAAAAACACGATATACACTTTATATATTCAGGATGGACTCATCCAGTAAATTTTAAGATACGGATTACCGAGAAAGTACTAGCAAGTAAATAGGGTAGAAATGTCAAATTTTTATAAAGTTACAGGGTAAGCTGACTCTGACTCTTCCATATAAATTCTTCTATTCCCATTGGGAGACAGTACGACAGTTTCATAGGCTCTGGGATTCCCCCAACCCCTCCCTATGCCTCCCCCCATGGTGGATTCCTCCACCTTATTACAGTATTACAGTTCAAAATCAGTCAAGATTCTTTCTTTGCAAACATACACCAAGTGTAGAATCCAGCATCTTATTGTCCAGACAAAATCAACGGTTTCTTGGGGAGACCATCTCTGGTCTGAAGGCAGAGTTGGCAGAATATCATCCCGATCAATTAAAAGCCCCAACATAACATCAACAATGATTTACAACATTATGGAATTAATTGACATGGCATTGAGTAACCAATGTTAAAAAATGCAAGTTCTTAACTACATCCTGTGACTACTTCATTGACATTTCAATTTTAGTTTATATACGGGACCGGCTGCTATACACCTTAAAATGGCTATAGGGTACTATTCAGCTGTCTCATGTCTATTTTCATTTTAGTATTTAGCTGTTTACAGCGCTGAAGCATAATTTTGCTGAACTTGGCAGATTTTAGGATAGTCTAAACTAGCTTATAACTCTAAAAAGGCGTATGTCAACAGTTGAGGTGCAGAACAGTTTTAGGAAGGGTAAGGAGTAACTAATCTTTGTGTCCTACCTAGTAAGGTAAATGTGAATCCACGCTGACCGTTTCTGGACTGGTTCTAAGCTTTCCTTGTTGTTCTCCGTCTATCTATTCTAATTTTTTTGTTTGCATTTATTCATCTGTGTGTTTAGTGCCTCTGTAAGCTATGAGATCTTGACTGCAAGAAACTGTTTTAATTCGTAATGTATCTGTGAATAAGGAGAGACACAGACCTCTAATCCAGATAAATTTTGTTCTTGAAAATACTGGAATTTAAGGCTCAGAGATTCCAGACTTTTGGCTCTGCTGTCGCAGGGCTGATGGCCATGACATTGGCAAAGTCATTACTTCTATCAGCAATTCATATGGCACAAACTGGGGCTCATGGCCAGAGCTCAAAGGTAAATCCATCTCAGAAGGAGAAATATCCATATTCTGGCTCAAGGAAATCTAGACATATTTAAAGGTTTCCCACAGTTCTCAGCAGGCTGCAATCAAGAACATCCAGTTTCCACTGAAAACCTTTATCTATGAAGTTACAACAACCAGGAGATATACTAAAATACTCAAACCAGTTCAAGAAAACAGAAGTTGTCCTGAAAATCCCAGGCCAGATAATGAAGAAAACTGTCAAATAGCATGGTCTGTTGGAAGCCACACAGCCACATAGCATAAGGGCTTTTCCCTAACTTTTCTAATTGGATGAAAGTGGGAACATTTCTCAAGATTAATAAGAGTGCAGAATCCCATCCAGCTGGAAGCTCCAGGGTCTCACCAAGTGTTTAATCACACAATATGTGGGCATTAAAACAGCGATAAGGAACACCCAGGAGACTATTTCATGGAAGGCAGTGCCTCTTTCAGAACCCTGAACCCACTTCTACCTGTCATTCCTCACCATTGCTTAGGGCTAAAACTGAGAATAAATAGCCACCTTTTCTGCAGAAAAGCTCATCCAAAAAAAGAAATTATTATTTACACTGTAAGCCAACCTGACATCTTCCGTGCTGTTCCCATCTGCTTTAGACATGCACACTGGACAGTTTTCAAATGACAGCAGATATCTCAGCTGTCAAAAAAGAAATTAATCAACTAAAAAGTATGTCATTACCTAGCTAATTTTATAGTTCCAGAAGCCAGAAAATATACTGTACTTTGGTCATTACACTATTTCCTCAAAATAAAGCCGGTTCTCTTATAAACTCAATAACATGTTCCTAGAATTTATCATAAAGGTATCTTTATGAGTGTCTAGACAAGGATGCTGCTTTGAATTTGGGTCTTTAAAAATCATAGGTAAGTCCTTCAGATCCATACAGGTTCTACATAAGGATTAAAATAGAACAGTGCCAAATGTAAAAGTCTTACATGTATATTGAGCATAATTCATGCCAAGTGATCAACTATGGATACTGCTTATTCTGTTTGTGGGCATCTCGCAATAATTAACTATTTCTTCATTTGTATTCAGTGTAAAACCAAAACACTATCAGTAAGCAAGGCTGATGTATTCCTCTCCATTTTTTTTCCTGGAATTAGTTTGAACAATCCAGGTGAAATACAACAGTAAACTGCAAACTTACTTGAGAATCAGGTACTGAGCAAAAATTCCTTAAAACAGAGCTAGTGCTTTTTTGACATTGTATTTTCCCAATAACTAGTTGTTAGAACATGATGTCAGATGATCACTGCTGTGTAGTTCAAGAAAAAATTTAAGACATCTATTATTGTGCTCTTCAGGCAGTGTTCTAGGAACCAGCTGAAAAACTACCATATATACCAACGAATTGATTATATGAGAAGACATGTGGAACAAAACAAAAAAGCCAATGAACGGAGCATACATTGTTCATATGACTTAGTGCTTACACAAACATAGTTCCACATTGCAATTAAATTTATACATCAACCACACTGTGAAAGATTCCAGCCAAACCACAAAATGGTACAAAAGAGCAGAAACTTCTGTTAATCTAACAGTCGCTTGGATATTTTGTTAAGGTGTTCTCTCTGGAAGGAGGGTGAGGTGCCCTATTTTTACCCGCAGAATGGTGGAAGAGGCTGTTCTTTTTCCTAGATTCTAAAATTTGTCCATTTGGAATCCTTTAATCACAAGGTTAATGATACTAGCTCTATTTTCTTGTCCCCTGCATTCTCAAAGCACTAAAATTTGGAGGCTCAGAGTCAAGGAGGGACTACCCTTCCCGGGGTTAAGTAATTCCTAGAAATAATACATTGTACTTCCAAATATTCATGGTAAAAACTAGAACTAAAACCTAAAGTCATTGTGTTTGTCTGCAGTCATCACAAAACTGAGCAAGCTATAAGCGGACTGTCCACTGGAGTCCCCAGGTCAGCTTCCAGACCAGCTGATGCCTTCATTTTCATGCCAGTGAGAAGTAGAGTAGGGGAGCCAGCCAAAGCAAAGCCAATATCTTATCAAAACTGATGTTTTGTATTGGTATATGCTCTCAGATTTATGATAGTTTATTATTGTGGCAATGGACAGTAATGCACCATTTTATCAGGAAAAAGTACCCAGAGCAGACAAATATGCTTCTCTTAGGACAGGGTTTCTTTGGGAATTCTGCCTTAATTGATGTAAAGCAAATAGAATTACCCATGGCTGTGTGACGTGGATATTGTCAATGACACTGCCCATTAAGGCATACCACTTCAAACAATTTCACAAATGTTATCATGACATAATAAAACTCTAGTACATGAAAATAATTTTGTGTAAAAGTTGCCATTACATTATGATCTTACTATGTGAAACTATGTTATATCCTACCATGTAGAGTTGAAATATTAGCTATAAGCATTGATATTTGTATCAGATATAGCAAGTATATTCAAGAGTTTGTATATGGAAGGTTTAAGAGATAGAATTTTATAAGTATTACGTAAGTATCAATGGGGCAGGCAAAGTGGCATACTGGGTAAAGCTGCGACCTGTGATACTGACACCAGATATGGACACCAGTATGCTCAAATTCGTATTCAATTCCCTGCTACAGGCCTGGGTGAGCAGCACAAGATGGCCCAAATGTTTGACCTGCAGCTGCCCAGACCCAGAAGATACTTCTGACTCCTAGTTTCAACTTAGCCCATGGGATGAGTGAACTAGTACGTCACCCTGCGTTCGTTTCTTCTCTTTTTCCTCTTTCCCGTTCTACCTCTCTGACTGTGTGTCCCTCTAAGTCTCAAAATAAATAATCTGTTAAAAAATAATTATCAGGGTATTTTGATACCCAAAGACTATTTCTTATTGTCTACAAAAGAATGGGGTCCAGCCTGAGACAGCACAGGAAGATAGTCTGAGTAAACTTGGTGAGCCCATTATTTGAAGAGAATGGAAACTTTTTATATGTAGAAAAAGAAAATTTGTATGCTTTATAATTTCCTTTCTTCTTGTCAGTTTGTTCATTCATCCTGCTACATGTGAAAAATTTAGTCAAAGTAAGACAGGCAAAATTTATACAACCAAATATGTAAATTGAAAATACATTTGAGGAATTCACAAATCTTCCCACAATGTAGAGGAACAGTCAAAGTGAAGACATTCCTACAGCAAATGTTCAAAATGCAGCTTCAAGAGAGTAAACACAATTGCCTTGCCTTGCCTTGCCTTGCCTTGCCTTGCCTTGCCTTGCCTTGCCTTGCCTTGCCTTGCCTTGCCTTGCCTTGCCTTGCCTTGCCTTGCCTTGCCTTGCCTTGCCTTGCCTTGCCTTGCCTTGCCTTGCCTTGCCTTGCCTTGCCTTGCCTTGCCTTGCCTTGCCTTGCCTTGCCTTGCCTTGCCTTGCCTTGCCTTGCCTTGCCTTGCCTTGCCTTGCCTTGCCTTGCCTTGCCTTGCCTTGCCTTGCCTTGCCTTGCCTTGCCTTGCCTTGCCTTGCCTTGCCTTGCCTTGCCTTGCCTTGCCTTGCCTTGCCTTGCCTTGCCTTGCCTTGCCTTGCCTTGCCTTGCCTTGCCTTGCCTTGCCTTGCCTTGCCTTGCCTTGCCTTGCCTTGCCTTGCCTTGCCTTGCCTTGCCTTGCCTTGCCTTGCCTTGCCTTGCCTTGCCTTGCCTTGCCTTGCCTTGCCTTGCCTTGCCTTGCCTTGCCTTGCCTTGCCTTGCCTTGCCTTGCCTTGCCTTGCCTTGCCTTGCCTTGCCTTGCCTTGCCTTGCCTTGCCTTGCCTTGCCTTGCCTTGCCTTGCCTTGCCTTGCCTTGCCTTGCCTTGCCTTGCCTTGCCTTGCCTTGCCTTGCCTTGCCTTGCCTTGCCTTGCCTTGCCTTGCCTTGCCTTGCCTTGCCTTGCCTTGCCTTGCCTTGCCTTGCCTTGCCTTGCCTTGCCTTGCCTTGCCTTGCCTTGCCTTGCCTTGCCTTGCCTTGCCTTGCCTTGCCTTGCCTTGCCTTGCCTTGCCTTGCCTTGCCTTGCCTTGCCTTGCCTTGCCTTGCCTTGCCTTGCCTTGCCTTGCCTTGCCTTGCCTTGCCTTGCCTTGCCTTGCCTTGCCTTGCCTTGCCTTGCCTTGCCTTGCCTTGCCTTGCCTTGCCTTGCCTTGCCTTGCCTTGCCTTGCCTTGCCTTGCCTTGCCTTGCCTTGCCTTGCCTTGCCTTGCCTTGCCTTGCCTTGCCTTGCCTTGCCTTGCCTTGCCTTGCCTTGCCTTGCCTTGCCTTGCCTTGCCTTGCCTTGCCTTGCCTTGCCTTGCCTTGCCTTGCCTTGCCTTGCCTTGCCTTGCCTTGCCTTGCCTTGCCTTGCCTTGCCTTGCCTTGCCTTGCCTTGCCTTGCCTTGCCTTGCCTTGCCTTGCCTTGCCTTGCCTTGCCTTGCCTTGCCTTGCCTTGCCTTGCCTTGCCTTGCCTTGCCTTGCCTTGCCTTGCCTTGCCTTGCCTTGCCTTGCCTTGCCTTGCCTTGCCTTGCCTTGCCTTGCCTTGCCTTGCCTTGCCTTGCCTTGCCTTGCCTTGCCTTGCCTTGCCTTGCCTTGCCTTGCCTTGCCTTGCCTTGCCTTGCCTTGCCTTGCCTTGCCTTGCCTTGCCTTGCCTTGCCTTGCCTTGCCTTGCCTTGCCTTGCCTTGCCTTGCCTTGCCTTGCCTTGCCTTGCCTTGCCTTGCCTTGCCTTGCCTTGCCTTGCCTTGCCTTGCCTTGCCTTGCCTTGCCTTGCCTTGCCTTGCCTTGCCTTGCCTTGCCTTGCCTTGCCTTGCCTTGCCTTGCCTTGCCTTGCCTTGCCTTGCCTTGCCTTGCCTTGCCTTGCCTTGCCTTGCCTTGCCTTGCCTTGCCTTGCCTTGCCTTGCCTTGCCTTGCCTTGCCTTGCCTTGCCTTGCCTTGCCTTGCCTTGCCTTGCCTTGCCTTGCCTTGCCTTGCCTTGCCTTGCCTTGCCTTGCCTTGCCTTGCCTTGCCTTGCCTTGCCTTGCCTTGCCTTGCCTTGCCTTGCCTTGCCTTGCCTTGCCTTGCCTTGCCTTGCCTTGCCTTGCCTTGCCTTGCCTTGCCTTGCCTTGCCTTGCCTTGCCTTGCCTTGCCTTGCCTTGCCTTGCCTTGCCTTGCCTTGCCTTGCCTTGCCTTGCCTTGCCTTGCCTTGCCTTGCCTTGCCTTGCCTTGCCTTGCCTTGCCTTGCCTTGCCTTGCCTTGCCTTGCCTTGCCTTGCCTTGCCTTGCCTTGCCTTGCCTTGCCTTGCCTTGCCTTGCCTTGCCTTGCCTTGCCTTGCCTTGCCTTGCCTTGCCTTGCCTTGCCTTGCCTTGCCTTGCCTTGCCTTGCCTTGCCTTGCCTTGCCTTGCCTTGCCTTGCCTTGCCTTGCCTTGCCTTGCCTTGCCTTGCCTTGCCTTGCCTTGCCTTGCCTTGCCTTGCCTTGCCTTGCCTTGCCTTGCCTTGCCTTGCCTTGCCTTGCCTTGCCTTGCCTTGCCTTGCCTTGCCTTGCCTTGCCTTGCCTTGCCTTGCCTTGCCTTGCCTTGCCTTGCCTTGCCTTGCCTTGCCTTGCCTTGCCTTGCCTTGCCTTGCCTTGCCTTGCCTTGCCTTGCCTTGCCTTGCCTTGCCTTGCCTTGCCTTGCCTTGCCTTGCCTTGCCTTGCCTTGCCTTGCCTTGCCTTGCCTTGCCTTGCCTTGCCTTGCCTTGCCTTGCCTTGCCTTGCCTTGCCTTGCCTTGCCTTGCCTTGCCTTGCCTTGCCTTGCCTTGCCTTGCCTTGCCTTGCCTTGCCTTGCCTTGCCTTGCCTTGCCTTGCCTTGCCTTGCCTTGCCTTGCCTTGCCTTGCCTTGCCTTGCCTTGCCTTGCCTTGCCTTGCCTTGCCTTGCCTTGCCTTGCCTTGCCTTGCCTTGCCTTGCCTTGCCTTGCCTTGCCTTGCCTTGCCTTGCCTTGCCTTGCCTTGCCTTGCCTTGCCTTGCCTTGCCTTGCCTTGCCTTGCCTTGCCTTGCCTTGCCTTGCCTTGCCTTGCCTTGCCTTGCCTTGCCTTGCCTTGCCTTGCCTTGCCTTGCCTTGCCTTGCCTTGCCTTGCCTTGCCTTGCCTTGCCTTGCCTTGCCTTGCCTTGCCTTGCCTTGCCTTGCCTTGCCTTGCCTTGCCTTGCCTTGCCTTGCCTTGCCTTGCCTTGCCTTGCCTTGCCTTGCCTTGCCTTGCCTTGCCTTGCCTTGCCTTGCCTTGCCTTGCCTTGCCTTGCCTTGCCTTGCCTTGCCTTGCCTTGCCTTGCCTTGCCTTGCCTTGCCTTGCCTTGCCTTGCCTTGCCTTGCCTTGCCTTGCCTTGCCTTGCCTTGCCTTGCCTTGCCTTGCCTTGCCTTGCCTTGCCTTGCCTTGCCTTGCCTTGCCTTGCCTTGCCTTGCCTTGCCTTGCCTTGCCTTGCCTTGCCTTGCCTTGCCTTGCCTTGCCTTGCCTTGCCTTGCCTTGCCTTGCCTTGCCTTGCCTTGCCTTGCCTTGCCTTGCCTTGCCTTGCCTTGCCTTGCCTTGCCTTGCCTTGCCTTGCCTTGCCTTGCCTTGCCTTGCCTTGCCTTGCCTTGCCTTGCCTTGCCTTGCCTTGCCTTGCCTTGCCTTGCCTTGCCTTGCCTTGCCTTGCCTTGCCTTGCCTTGCCTTGCCTTGCCTTGCCTTGCCTTGCCTTGCCTTGCCTTGCCTTGCCTTGCCTTGCCTTGCCTTGCCTTGCCTTGCCTTGCCTTGCCTTGCCTTGCCTTGCCTTGCCTTGCCTTGCCTTGCCTTGCCTTGCCTTGCCTTGCCTTGCCTTGCCTTGCCTTGCCTTGCCTTGCCTTGCCTTGCCTTGCCTTGCCTTGCCTTGCCTTGCCTTGCCTTGCCTTGCCTTGCCTTGCCTTGCCTTGCCTTGCCTTGCCTTGCCTTGCCTTGCCTTGCCTTGCCTTGCCTTGCCTTGCCTTGCCTTGCCTTGCCTTGCCTTGCCTTGCCTTGCCTTGCCTTGCCTTGCCTTGCCTTGCCTTGCCTTGCCTTGCCTTGCCTTGCCTTGCCTTGCCTTGCCTTGCCTTGCCTTGCCTTGCCTTGCCTTGCCTTGCCTTGCCTTGCCTTGCCTTGCCTTGCCTTGCCTTGCCTTGCCTTGCCTTGCCTTGCCTTGCCTTGCCTTGCCTTGCCTTGCCTTGCCTTGCCTTGCCTTGCCTTGCCTTGCCTTGCCTTGCCTTGCCTTGCCTTGCCTTGCCTTGCCTTGCCTTGCCTTGCCTTGCCTTGCCTTGCCTTGCCTTGCCTTGCCTTGCCTTGCCTTGCCTTGCCTTGCCTTGCCTTGCCTTGCCTTGCCTTGCCTTGCCTTGCCTTGCCTTGCCTTGCCTTGCCTTGCCTTGCCTTGCCTTGCCTTGCCTTGCCTTGCCTTGCCTTGCCTTGCCTTGCCTTGCCTTGCCTTGCCTTGCCTTGCCTTGCCTTGCCTTGCCTTGCCTTGCCTTGCCTTGCCTTGCCTTGCCTTGCCTTGCCTTGCCTTGCCTTGCCTTGCCTTGCCTTGCCTTGCCTTGCCTTGCCTTGCCTTGCCTTGCCTTGCCTTGCCTTGCCTTGCCTTGCCTTGCCTTGCCTTGCCTTGCCTTGCCTTGCCTTGCCTTGCCTTGCCTTGCCTTGCCTTGCCTTGCCTTGCCTTGCCTTGCCTTGCCTTGCCTTGCCTTGCCTTGCCTTGCCTTGCCTTGCCTTGCCTTGCCTTGCCTTGCCTTGCCTTGCCTTGCCTTGCCTTGCCTTGCCTTGCCTTGCCTTGCCTTGCCTTGCCTTGCCTTGCCTTGCCTTGCCTTGCCTTGCCTTGCCTTGCCTTGCCTTGCCTTGCCTTGCCTTGCCTTGCCTTGCCTTGCCTTGCCTTGCCTTGCCTTGCCTTGCCTTGCCTTGCCTTGCCTTGCCTTGCCTTGCCTTGCCTTGCCTTGCCTTGCCTTGCCTTGCCTTGCCTTGCCTTGCCTTGCCTTGCCTTGCCTTGCCTTGCCTTGCCTTGCCTTGCCTTGCCTTGCCTTGCCTTGCCTTGCCTTGCCTTGCCTTGCCTTGCCTTGCCTTGCCTTGCCTTGCCTTGCCTTGCCTTGCCTTGCCTTGCCTTGCCTTGCCTTGCCTTGCCTTGCCTTGCCTTGCCTTGCCTTGCCTTGCCTTGCCTTGCCTTGCCTTGCCTTGCCTTGCCTTGCCTTGCCTTGCCTTGCCTTGCCTTGCCTTGCCTTGCCTTGCCTTGCCTTGCCTTGCCTTGCCTTGCCTTGCCTTGCCTTGCCTTGCCTTGCCTTGCCTTGCCTTGCCTTGCCTTGCCTTGCCTTGCCTTGCCTTGCCTTGCCTTGCCTTGCCTTGCCTTGCCTTGCCTTGCCTTGCCTTGCCTTGCCTTGCCTTGCCTTGCCTTGCCTTGCCTTGCCTTGCCTTGCCTTGCCTTGCCTTGCCTTGCCTTGCCTTGCCTTGCCTTGCCTTGCCTTGCCTTGCCTTGCCTTGCCTTGCCTTGCCTTGCCTTGCCTTGCCTTGCCTTGCCTTGCCTTGCCTTGCCTTGCCTTGCCTTGCCTTGCCTTGCCTTGCCTTGCCTTGCCTTGCCTTGCCTTGCCTTGCCTTGCCTTGCCTTGCCTTGCCTTGCCTTGCCTTGCCTTGCCTTGCCTTGCCTTGCCTTGCCTTGCCTTGCCTTGCCTTGCCTTGCCTTGCCTTGCCTTGCCTTGCCTTGCCTTGCCTTGCCTTGCCTTGCCTTGCCTTGCCTTGCCTTGCCTTGCCTTGCCTTGCCTTGCCTTGCCTTGCCTTGCCTTGCCTTGCCTTGCCTTGCCTTGCCTTGCCTTGCCTTGCCTTGCCTTGCCTTGCCTTGCCTTGCCTTGCCTTGCCTTGCCTTGCCTTGCCTTGCCTTGCCTTGCCTTGCCTTGCCTTGCCTTGCCTTGCCTTGCCTTGCCTTGCCTTGCCTTGCCTTGCCTTGCCTTGCCTTGCCTTGCCTTGCCTTGCCTTGCCTTGCCTTGCCTTGCCTTGCCTTGCCTTGCCTTGCCTTGCCTTGCCTTGCCTTGCCTTGCCTTGCCTTGCCTTGCCTTGCCTTGCCTTGCCTTGCCTTGCCTTGCCTTGCCTTGCCTTGCCTTGCCTTGCCTTGCCTTGCCTTGCCTTGCCTTGCCTTGCCTTGCCTTGCCTTGCCTTGCCTTGCCTTGCCTTGCCTTGCCTTGCCTTGCCTTGCCTTGCCTTGCCTTGCCTTGCCTTGCCTTGCCTTGCCTTGCCTTGCCTTGCCTTGCCTTGCCTTGCCTTGCCTTGCCTTGCCTTGCCTTGCCTTGCCTTGCCTTGCCTTGCCTTGCCTTGCCTTGCCTTGCCTTGCCTTGCCTTGCCTTGCCTTGCCTTGCCTTGCCTTGCCTTGCCTTGCCTTGCCTTGCCTTGCCTTGCCTTGCCTTGCCTTGCCTTGCCTTGCCTTGCCTTGCCTTGCCTTGCCTTGCCTTGCCTTGCCTTGCCTTGCCTTGCCTTGCCTTGCCTTGCCTTGCCTTGCCTTGCCTTGCCTTGCCTTGCCTTGCCTTGCCTTGCCTTGCCTTGCCTTGCCTTGCCTTGCCTTGCCTTGCCTTGCCTTGCCTTGCCTTGCCTTGCCTTGCCTTGCCTTGCCTTGCCTTGCCTTGCCTTGCCTTGCCTTGCCTTGCCTTGCCTTGCCTTGCCTTGCCTTGCCTTGCCTTGCCTTGCCTTGCCTTGCCTTGCCTTGCCTTGCCTTGCCTTGCCTTGCCTTGCCTTGCCTTGCCTTGCCTTGCCTTGCCTTGCCTTGCCTTGCCTTGCCTTGCCTTGCCTTGCCTTGCCTTGCCTTGCCTTGCCTTGCCTTGCCTTGCCTTGCCTTGCCTTGCCTTGCCTTGCCTTGCCTTGCCTTGCCTTGCCTTGCCTTGCCTTGCCTTGCCTTGCCTTGCCTTGCCTTGCCTTGCCTTGCCTTGCCTTGCCTTGCCTTGCCTTGCCTTGCCTTGCCTTGCCTTGCCTTGCCTTGCCTTGCCTTGCCTTGCCTTGCCTTGCCTTGCCTTGCCTTGCCTTGCCTTGCCTTGCCTTGCCTTGCCTTGCCTTGCCTTGCCTTGCCTTGCCTTGCCTTGCCTTGCCTTGCCTTGCCTTGCCTTGCCTTGCCTTGCCTTGCCTTGCCTTGCCTTGCCTTGCCTTGCCTTGCCTTGCCTTGCCTTGCCTTGCCTTGCCTTGCCTTGCCTTGCCTTGCCTTGCCTTGCCTTGCCTTGCCTTGCCTTGCCTTGCCTTGCCTTGCCTTGCCTTGCCTTGCCTTGCCTTGCCTTGCCTTGCCTTGCCTTGCCTTGCCTTGCCTTGCCTTGCCTTGCCTTGCCTTGCCTTGCCTTGCCTTGCCTTGCCTTGCCTTGCCTTGCCTTGCCTTGCCTTGCCTTGCCTTGCCTTGCCTTGCCTTGCCTTGCCTTGCCTTGCCTTGCCTTGCCTTGCCTTGCCTTGCCTTGCCTTGCCTTGCCTTGCCTTGCCTTGCCTTGCCTTGCCTTGCCTTGCCTTGCCTTGCCTTGCCTTGCCTTGCCTTGCCTTGCCTTGCCTTGCCTTGCCTTGCCTTGCCTTGCCTTGCCTTGCCTTGCCTTGCCTTGCCTTGCCTTGCCTTGCCTTGCCTTGCCTTGCCTTGCCTTGCCTTGCCTTGCCTTGCCTTGCCTTGCCTTGCCTTGCCTTGCCTTGCCTTGCCTTGCCTTGCCTTGCCTTGCCTTGCCTTGCCTTGCCTTGCCTTGCCTTGCCTTGCCTTGCCTTGCCTTGCCTTGCCTTGCCTTGCCTTGCCTTGCCTTGCCTTGCCTTGCCTTGCCTTGCCTTGCCTTGCCTTGCCTTGCCTTGCCTTGCCTTGCCTTGCCTTGCCTTGCCTTGCCTTGCCTTGCCTTGCCTTGCCTTGCCTTGCCTTGCCTTGCCTTGCCTTGCCTTGCCTTGCCTTGCCTTGCCTTGCCTTGCCTTGCCTTGCCTTGCCTTGCCTTGCCTTGCCTTGCCTTGCCTTGCCTTGCCTTGCCTTGCCTTGCCTTGCCTTGCCTTGCCTTGCCTTGCCTTGCCTTGCCTTGCCTTGCCTTGCCTTGCCTTGCCTTGCCTTGCCTTGCCTTGCCTTGCCTTGCCTTGCCTTGCCTTGCCTTGCCTTGCCTTGCCTTGCCTTGCCTTGCCTTGCCTTGCCTTGCCTTGCCTTGCCTTGCCTTGCCTTGCCTTGCCTTGCCTTGCCTTGCCTTGCCTTGCCTTGCCTTGCCTTGCCTTGCCTTGCCTTGCCTTGCCTTGCCTTGCCTTGCCTTGCCTTGCCTTGCCTTGCCTTGCCTTGCCTTGCCTTGCCTTGCCTTGCCTTGCCTTGCCTTGCCTTGCCTTGCCTTGCCTTGCCTTGCCTTGCCTTGCCTTGCCTTGCCTTGCCTTGCCTTGCCTTGCCTTGCCTTGCCTTGCCTTGCCTTGCCTTGCCTTGCCTTGCCTTGCCTTGCCTTGCCTTGCCTTGCCTTGCCTTGCCTTGCCTTGCCTTGCCTTGCCTTGCCTTGCCTTGCCTTGCCTTGCCTTGCCTTGCCTTGCCTTGCCTTGCCTTGCCTTGCCTTGCCTTGCCTTGCCTTGCCTTGCCTTGCCTTGCCTTGCCTTGCCTTGCCTTGCCTTGCCTTGCCTTGCCTTGCCTTGCCTTGCCTTGCCTTGCCTTGCCTTGCCTTGCCTTGCCTTGCCTTGCCTTGCCTTGCCTTGCCTTGCCTTGCCTTGCCTTGCCTTGCCTTGCCTTGCCTTGCCTTGCCTTGCCTTGCCTTGCCTTGCCTTGCCTTGCCTTGCCTTGCCTTGCCTTGCCTTGCCTTGCCTTGCCTTGCCTTGCCTTGCCTTGCCTTGCCTTGCCTTGCCTTGCCTTGCCTTGCCTTGCCTTGCCTTGCCTTGCCTTGCCTTGCCTTGCCTTGCCTTGCCTTGCCTTGCCTTGCCTTGCCTTGCCTTGCCTTGCCTTGCCTTGCCTTGCCTTGCCTTGCCTTGCCTTGCCTTGCCTTGCCTTGCCTTGCCTTGCCTTGCCTTGCCTTGCCTTGCCTTGCCTTGCCTTGCCTTGCCTTGCCTTGCCTTGCCTTGCCTTGCCTTGCCTTGCCTTGCCTTGCCTTGCCTTGCCTTGCCTTGCCTTGCCTTGCCTTGCCTTGCCTTGCCTTGCCTTGCCTTGCCTTGCCTTGCCTTGCCTTGCCTTGCCTTGCCTTGCCTTGCCTTGCCTTGCCTTGCCTTGCCTTGCCTTGCCTTGCCTTGCCTTGCCTTGCCTTGCCTTGCCTTGCCTTGCCTTGCCTTGCCTTGCCTTGCCTTGCCTTGCCTTGCCTTGCCTTGCCTTGCCTTGCCTTGCCTTGCCTTGCCTTGCCTTGCCTTGCCTTGCCTTGCCTTGCCTTGCCTTGCCTTGCCTTGCCTTGCCTTGCCTTGCCTTGCCTTGCCTTGCCTTGCCTTGCCTTGCCTTGCCTTGCCTTGCCTTGCCTTGCCTTGCCTTGCCTTGCCTTGCCTTGCCTTGCCTTGCCTTGCCTTGCCTTGCCTTGCCTTGCCTTGCCTTGCCTTGCCTTGCCTTGCCTTGCCTTGCCTTGCCTTGCCTTGCCTTGCCTTGCCTTGCCTTGCCTTGCCTTGCCTTGCCTTGCCTTGCCTTGCCTTGCCTTGCCTTGCCTTGCCTTGCCTTGCCTTGCCTTGCCTTGCCTTGCCTTGCCTTGCCTTGCCTTGCCTTGCCTTGCCTTGCCTTGCCTTGCCTTGCCTTGCCTTGCCTTGCCTTGCCTTGCCTTGCCTTGCCTTGCCTTGCCTTGCCTTGCCTTGCCTTGCCTTGCCTTGCCTTGCCTTGCCTTGCCTTGCCTTGCCTTGCCTTGCCTTGCCTTGCCTTGCCTTGCCTTGCCTTGCCTTGCCTTGCCTTGCCTTGCCTTGCCTTGCCTTGCCTTGCCTTGCCTTGCCTTGCCTTGCCTTGCCTTGCCTTGCCTTGCCTTGCCTTGCCTTGCCTTGCCTTGCCTTGCCTTGCCTTGCCTTGCCTTGCCTTGCCTTGCCTTGCCTTGCCTTGCCTTGCCTTGCCTTGCCTTGCCTTGCCTTGCCTTGCCTTGCCTTGCCTTGCCTTGCCTTGCCTTGCCTTGCCTTGCCTTGCCTTGCCTTGCCTTGCCTTGCCTTGCCTTGCCTTGCCTTGCCTTGCCTTGCCTTGCCTTGCCTTGCCTTGCCTTGCCTTGCCTTGCCTTGCCTTGCCTTGCCTTGCCTTGCCTTGCCTTGCCTTGCCTTGCCTTGCCTTGCCTTGCCTTGCCTTGCCTTGCCTTGCCTTGCCTTGCCTTGCCTTGCCTTGCCTTGCCTTGCCTTGCCTTGCCTTGCCTTGCCTTGCCTTGCCTTGCCTTGCCTTGCCTTGCCTTGCCTTGCCTTGCCTTGCCTTGCCTTGCCTTGCCTTGCCTTGCCTTGCCTTGCCTTGCCTTGCCTTGCCTTGCCTTGCCTTGCCTTGCCTTGCCTTGCCTTGCCTTGCCTTGCCTTGCCTTGCCTTGCCTTGCCTTGCCTTGCCTTGCCTTGCCTTGCCTTGCCTTGCCTTGCCTTGCCTTGCCTTGCCTTGCCTTGCCTTGCCTTGCCTTGCCTTGCCTTGCCTTGCCTTGCCTTGCCTTGCCTTGCCTTGCCTTGCCTTGCCTTGCCTTGCCTTGCCTTGCCTTGCCTTGCCTTGCCTTGCCTTGCCTTGCCTTGCCTTGCCTTGCCTTGCCTTGCCTTGCCTTGCCTTGCCTTGCCTTGCCTTGCCTTGCCTTGCCTTGCCTTGCCTTGCCTTGCCTTGCCTTGCCTTGCCTTGCCTTGCCTTGCCTTGCCTTGCCTTGCCTTGCCTTGCCTTGCCTTGCCTTGCCTTGCCTTGCCTTGCCTTGCCTTGCCTTGCCTTGCCTTGCCTTGCCTTGCCTTGCCTTGCCTTGCCTTGCCTTGCCTTGCCTTGCCTTGCCTTGCCTTGCCTTGCCTTGCCTTGCCTTGCCTTGCCTTGCCTTGCCTTGCCTTGCCTTGCCTTGCCTTGCCTTGCCTTGCCTTGCCTTGCCTTGCCTTGCCTTGCCTTGCCTTGCCTTGCCTTGCCTTGCCTTGCCTTGCCTTGCCTTGCCTTGCCTTGCCTTGCCTTGCCTTGCCTTGCCTTGCCTTGCCTTGCCTTGCCTTGCCTTGCCTTGCCTTGCCTTGCCTTGCCTTGCCTTGCCTTGCCTTGCCTTGCCTTGCCTTGCCTTGCCTTGCCTTGCCTTGCCTTGCCTTGCCTTGCCTTGCCTTGCCTTGCCTTGCCTTGCCTTGCCTTGCCTTGCCTTGCCTTGCCTTGCCTTGCCTTGCCTTGCCTTGCCTTGCCTTGCCTTGCCTTGCCTTGCCTTGCCTTGCCTTGCCTTGCCTTGCCTTGCCTTGCCTTGCCTTGCCTTGCCTTGCCTTGCCTTGCCTTGCCTTGCCTTGCCTTGCCTTGCCTTGCCTTGCCTTGCCTTGCCTTGCCTTGCCTTGCCTTGCCTTGCCTTGCCTTGCCTTGCCTTGCCTTGCCTTGCCTTGCCTTGCCTTGCCTTGCCTTGCCTTGCCTTGCCTTGCCTTGCCTTGCCTTGCCTTGCCTTGCCTTGCCTTGCCTTGCCTTGCCTTGCCTTGCCTTGCCTTGCCTTGCCTTGCCTTGCCTTGCCTTGCCTTGCCTTGCCTTGCCTTGCCTTGCCTTGCCTTGCCTTGCCTTGCCTTGCCTTGCCTTGCCTTGCCTTGCCTTGCCTTGCCTTGCCTTGCCTTGCCTTGCCTTGCCTTGCCTTGCCTTGCCTTGCCTTGCCTTGCCTTGCCTTGCCTTGCCTTGCCTTGCCTTGCCTTGCCTTGCCTTGCCTTGCCTTGCCTTGCCTTGCCTTGCCTTGCCTTGCCTTGCCTTGCCTTGCCTTGCCTTGCCTTGCCTTGCCTTGCCTTGCCTTGCCTTGCCTTGCCTTGCCTTGCCTTGCCTTGCCTTGCCTTGCCTTGCCTTGCCTTGCCTTGCCTTGCCTTGCCTTGCCTTGCCTTGCCTTGCCTTGCCTTGCCTTGCCTTGCCTTGCCTTGCCTTGCCTTGCCTTGCCTTGCCTTGCCTTGCCTTGCCTTGCCTTGCCTTGCCTTGCCTTGCCTTGCCTTGCCTTGCCTTGCCTTGCCTTGCCTTGCCTTGCCTTGCCTTGCCTTGCCTTGCCTTGCCTTGCCTTGCCTTGCCTTGCCTTGCCTTGCCTTGCCTTGCCTTGCCTTGCCTTGCCTTGCCTTGCCTTGCCTTGCCTTGCCTTGCCTTGCCTTGCCTTGCCTTGCCTTGCCTTGCCTTGCCTTGCCTTGCCTTGCCTTGCCTTGCCTTGCCTTGCCTTGCCTTGCCTTGCCTTGCCTTGCCTTGCCTTGCCTTGCCTTGCCTTGCCTTGCCTTGCCTTGCCTTGCCTTGCCTTGCCTTGCCTTGCCTTGCCTTGCCTTGCCTTGCCTTGCCTTGCCTTGCCTTGCCTTGCCTTGCCTTGCCTTGCCTTGCCTTGCCTTGCCTTGCCTTGCCTTGCCTTGCCTTGCCTTGCCTTGCCTTGCCTTGCCTTGCCTTGCCTTGCCTTGCCTTGCCTTGCCTTGCCTTGCCTTGCCTTGCCTTGCCTTGCCTTGCCTTGCCTTGCCTTGCCTTGCCTTGCCTTGCCTTGCCTTGCCTTGCCTTGCCTTGCCTTGCCTTGCCTTGCCTTGCCTTGCCTTGCCTTGCCTTGCCTTGCCTTGCCTTGCCTTGCCTTGCCTTGCCTTGCCTTGCCTTGCCTTGCCTTGCCTTGCCTTGCCTTGCCTTGCCTTGCCTTGCCTTGCCTTGCCTTGCCTTGCCTTGCCTTGCCTTGCCTTGCCTTGCCTTGCCTTGCCTTGCCTTGCCTTGCCTTGCCTTGCCTTGCCTTGCCTTGCCTTGCCTTGCCTTGCCTTGCCTTGCCTTGCCTTGCCTTGCCTTGCCTTGCCTTGCCTTGCCTTGCCTTGCCTTGCCTTGCCTTGCCTTGCCTTGCCTTGCCTTGCCTTGCCTTGCCTTGCCTTGCCTTGCCTTGCCTTGCCTTGCCTTGCCTTGCCTTGCCTTGCCTTGCCTTGCCTTGCCTTGCCTTGCCTTGCCTTGCCTTGCCTTGCCTTGCCTTGCCTTGCCTTGCCTTGCCTTGCCTTGCCTTGCCTTGCCTTGCCTTGCCTTGCCTTGCCTTGCCTTGCCTTGCCTTGCCTTGCCTTGCCTTGCCTTGCCTTGCCTTGCCTTGCCTTGCCTTGCCTTGCCTTGCCTTGCCTTGCCTTGCCTTGCCTTGCCTTGCCTTGCCTTGCCTTGCCTTGCCTTGCCTTGCCTTGCCTTGCCTTGCCTTGCCTTGCCTTGCCTTGCCTTGCCTTGCCTTGCCTTGCCTTGCCTTGCCTTGCCTTGCCTTGCCTTGCCTTGCCTTGCCTTGCCTTGCCTTGCCTTGCCTTGCCTTGCCTTGCCTTGCCTTGCCTTGCCTTGCCTTGCCTTGCCTTGCCTTGCCTTGCCTTGCCTTGCCTTGCCTTGCCTTGCCTTGCCTTGCCTTGCCTTGCCTTGCCTTGCCTTGCCTTGCCTTGCCTTGCCTTGCCTTGCCTTGCCTTGCCTTGCCTTGCCTTGCCTTGCCTTGCCTTGCCTTGCCTTGCCTTGCCTTGCCTTGCCTTGCCTTGCCTTGCCTTGCCTTGCCTTGCCTTGCCTTGCCTTGCCTTGCCTTGCCTTGCCTTGCCTTGCCTTGCCTTGCCTTGCCTTGCCTTGCCTTGCCTTGCCTTGCCTTGCCTTGCCTTGCCTTGCCTTGCCTTGCCTTGCCTTGCCTTGCCTTGCCTTGCCTTGCCTTGCCTTGCCTTGCCTTGCCTTGCCTTGCCTTCCCTTGCCTTCCCTTCCCTTCCCTTCCCTTCCCTTCCCTTCCCTTCCCTTCCCTTCCCTTGCCTTGCCTTGCCTTGCCTTGCCTTGCCTTGCCTTGCCTTGCCTTGCCTTGCCTTGCCTTGCCTTCCCTTCCCTTCCCTTCCCTTGCCTTGCCTTGCCTTGCCTTGCCTTGCCTTGCCTTGCCTTGCCTTGCCTTGCCTTCCCTTCCCTTGCCTTCCCTTCCCTTGCCTTCCCTTGCCTTGCCTTCCCTTGCCTTCCCTTGCCTTCCCTTGCCTTCCCTTGCCTTCCCTTGCCTTCCCTTGCCTTCCCTTGCCTTCCCTTGCCTTCCCTTGCCTTCCCTTGCCTTCCCTTGCCTTCCCTTGCCTTCCCTTGCCTTCCCTTGCCTTCCCTTGCCTTCCCTTGCCTTCCCTTGCCTTCCCTTGCCTTCCCTTGCCTTCCCTTGCCTTCCCTTGCCTTCCCTTGCCTTCCCTTGCCTTCCCTTGCCTTCCCTTGCCTTCCCTTGCCTTCCCTTGCCTTCCCTTGCCTTCCCTTGCCTTGCCTTCTCCCTCCCCCGCGCCCCCCGCCCCCGCCCCTCAAGGCACACCCAATTCCACACATTCCCACACCCTGTACATACCACATGCTCCAAGGTTCTTTCTCTACGGCGTGCAGCTTTCACCATTTATCAATCGCTGTCATTGTGCCCACTCCAACCACTATGACTTCTTTGAACAGTCCACTGTTTGACATACTCCAGCATAGAATCTCTCTTTGCCCCGTATTTTGCTGCCAACATAGCTAATTTGGTTAATTGACCTGTTCTCTATTCTGTATTTTCTTTTAGGGTCTGAGTCTACCATTTCGATTAGGCAGATCTGAGAAAATCTGAGGTGTTCTCTGATCAGATTCTTGCATGTACTATCAAGTATAGGGCCTGGCACAGTCCATCGCCCTCATCAACTTGTGGTTGCAATTGCTGCGTTGGTTCTGTTTTCATTCCCGACTTCCACTGGAATCAATGGTTCTGCCCAGCACATACTCGGCACTCACATAAACTAGCACAAGCTGCAGCCTAATTGGAGCAACCCACAATAACCCTCACCAGGCCCACCACCTACCCTGCTTTGCCCGTATGTGTAGCAGTAGTCCATTCTGTCCCACACCCCATTCAGTTCTCATACATGTCAGTGTGTATTAAAGCTTAGTTTCCTCGAACCAGTTCTGCTATGGTGCCCACACAGATGCTGCTGGGTGTTTGTCTAGGCACCCCTGCCCCTGTCCTAGTTTTCATGTCCTCTGGTGGAATTGTAACCCAAGATGGAGCAGCCCACTATTTCTCTCCCAGGCCTCTCCCACTCCCGGATTGTGCACTCTCCAGGTATTTCTGTGGTTTGACTTCACAGAATTAGCCCTCAGTGCCAGCTTCTGCCAGCTGATGCTGTGGCTAAGCCCAAACAACCCTCACCCACTCTAATTTTCTTTGCACCAGTAGGAATAATCTGCCCAGCCTGGCTTTTCCCTGATCTAGTCCACATGATGCGCACAGGTGCTGTAGCCCTACTTATTCTTGTCTGCCCCCATCCCTGCTCATGCTCTCCAGTGGGAGTAGCTACCCAGCAAGGGAACCACCCCTATTCCCAGCTGGCTCCGCCCTCTCCATTCCTGGTTCTCACGCGTGCTGGTTGGGCATGGCGGTCCCATCCGGTACAGGCAACGTCACCTCGGCATTCCATATTGTGCACTACTTTTGTTGCGACCAAATCTGGCTCGACCCACACTTTTCTGGTGCTTGGATTTGCCAGTAGATGACGTGAACTGATTCAGCCTGGTCTGCCCCAGACCCATGCCAAGTGTATGCCAGTGGGTAACTTTCCATGGCCTGTTCTGGGCTGTTTCCTATCATGTTTCTTGTGCTTACCTGCCGGGTCTGTTTCCTGCCAGAGAATTTGCCCAGGTTCCTCCATCAGAACCTCTCCCAGTGCCAGATTTTGCGCATACCAGTGGGTCCATAAGCCAGCCCTACTCAGTTCACCTCCTGTCCTAGCAGGAACAGTGGCTTGTCCTGACTGGCCTTCAAGCCAAACTGGTCCTTGCTGTTGGATGTTTCAGCCCAGCCATGGCTCGTCCATACCCACATATGGCTCACACATGGCTCAGTAGGGGTTGAGACCTAGCCTAGTCCATCCCACATCTACCATGGTCCTACAGGACACCAGAGAGTGTTAGAGTCTGGCCCGACTCGGTGCATCCAATCCCAGTCCACACTTGTGCCAAGGGAGACTACCATTGTTTCCTGATCAGAACGCAGCCCCCATTCCAGCCCACGTGCCCCTTGGTGGGAACCTCAACCCAGCTAGGGTTGTCCCCCTAGCTCCCCAACCAGGCTTGTTCCCACCATAGATCATGCACATGCCAGTGGTTGCTCTGACTCAGCTTGGCAAAGCCCCTCACCTGTCCCAACCTCTGCCTTAGACACTGTGGCTTAGCGTTCCTGGCTCACACAGACCAGTAGGTGCAAGAGCCTAGCTCAGCATGACCTGTGCTCCATCCTGGTCTCTAGTTTCGCTTGTGGGCTAAGGTTTGCTTAGTCCTGCTTGGACCACTCTGTTCCATTACCAGTTGACACATTAGCCAGCTGTTGGAGCTACTTTGCCCAGCTCATCTGACCCCCAGGTCTGGACCACATGTTCACCAGTGGGAGCTATGACTCCCCAGGAGAGTTTCCCAAGTTCCTCCACTTAATCCACTCCCCGACCCAGTTCTCATACATGCCATTGTGTTTAAGCCAGGTTCCGGTGAGGTCTGACCTTCCATTTGGCCTTGTATGAGCTGGTGAATGTGACCTGTCTCCTGATCCATCATCATGTCCGGTAACAGGATATGATTCTGAAGGACAAGCCCCGAGCCATAGCTTTCGCATGGACTAGTATTTGGAGGTCAGCATTGTTCAGTGATTACAGGTTCTACAAAGGAAGAGTTACTGTCTTTAGGATAGATTCATGTCCTATAAGCATAGTGGGTTCAACCTGGAGCTACCCAAGCAGCGATTCAAAGAACCAAAACCCCGGAGGTCCAGGCATGAGATGCCCCGTCCTGAGACCCACCAGCCGTCAGGAGGCTGCTGGAAGTTTAAACTCCCAGGCCCAAGGTTGCACCTCCCTGCAATCCCATTCACCGCCCAATGAGGGCAGTTGGTGGGGCCCAGACCTACCCAGTCACGGAGACTTCCCCTCACAGTGTACTCACCAAGAAGGGAGCCGCCGCCAGAGCCCAGGCAGGCCCAGAGACAGCTCACCACATGCACATGGTGGCTGCTGTCTGAGATCCAGGCATGAGATGCCCCATTCTGAGACCCACCAAAGATATTTATAGACTTTTAGCAAGATTTTTTTCCAAAATGCATAGTATTGAGTTATAAATGTAATAATATCATAATGCAGTATTAGGCTTTCTAACTTTGCATTCAATAAACTAATCTATTTCATTATCTGATGTGAGAACTTGATTTGAAAAATAGAAAATTCAGATAGATCAAAATGAGTCAGAAGATCAAATCAGTGATCAAAATATCTCCTCAAAGAAAAGCCCACGACTGCATGACCTCCCTGCTGAATTCCGAAGTGCTAATATGAATACTTCACAAGCTTTCCAAAGTAACAAAGATGAGAAAATGATGCCAACACTAACACAGTGCTGAAACCAGGCCAGGACACCAAAAGCAACAGACACTACAGTCCAATATATCCCCAGTTCTAAAACTCCTCAAAATTGTTGCAAAATGAACTCAACACATGAAAATGATCAAGTGGGATAAAAAAACGTAGCATACAAACCAGTAGACACCACACATTAAGGACAAAGGACTCAACTACCTATCCACCCAAGAGGAACAGAAAAGTCATCTGGCAAAATATTAGAAACTATCATGATAAATCCTCGTAACAATTTACATACAGAAGAATATGCAAGTCCACAGCTGACTGAACACTCACTGGTCAAAAGTTCTCCTTCCAGGGTCAGGAGGAAGAAAGGATAGTCCTATGCCACTATTTCTACCCAACAGAATAGTGAAACGTCCAGTCAGCAATTGGGTAAGTCAAAAGGCAACAAAGTCAGAAAAGTCAGCTTGCTCTCATGATTTACACACTCCTACACATTAGGGTCCCTAAATATTCTTCCAAAATACTGTTATTTGCTACGAGTCACAGAATACACAAATCAATATCCAAGTATTTGTGTCATTTTTCCATATACTAACAATGTCTGGCAAATCAAGGAAATCCTTCAAAACGTGTAATGACTATTTTCTCAAATATTTCAAGAACTTAGGATCATGCTGCTCATTTGGAAGACCCCATGAAGGGCTTTGGAAGAGGAATTTGTGAGGAGCCACAGTTTAAGCTTTGCTGACTGGCAATGCCAGTTTGCCTCTGCATTATTTGAAGGCTTATGTTCCAGGAGTCAGATTCCATACTGAACTATGAAAGCTTAGAACAAGCTCCTATGGAAATTGAGTGGCTAAATTAGTTTCACTGTCAAAGGATTGGTGTGTGGTAGACATGTACTTGAACAATAGGTTTGAATCGCTACTTATTCATTAAATCCATACTTTGGCTAGGCATATGGCACAGCCTGTAAGTCATTGCTTGGGATGCTGACATTCCGTTTCTGAGTGCCTTTCCCAGCTCCTCTGTTTTGGAGCCAATGTGCTGTTACTGCTCACCCTCGGAGGCAGCAGGTCATTAATCAAGCACTTGGGTGCCTGCCACCAATGTAAGAGACACGGACTGGTTTCCTAGCTCCTGATTTCATCTAACCCAGACAATTAAAAAAAAAAAAAAACAGTTTAAAGATACTCTTCCTTTGTCAGTCCCTCTTGCGTTTCCACTTTGTTTATCTCTGTCTCTCAAAGTAAACTAAAACAAAATTATGTTTGTTGAGTGCTTTATAATCCAGACACGTGTTAAGAACTGGCATGTTGTGATAATACAAGCAGTTTGGATCCTAGTCCAATGAAGCTTCCACATGTCATTACTTACATTACAGCAGCTGATCACCCAATAGCTTCTTTTGGTTTTTAAAAGAGTCATCTCTTTGAAGAGCAGAGTGACACAGAAAGAGGAGTGCACATAGAGCAAGATACATAACTCCTTTTGCTCATGCACCAGCCAGGTTTGGGTCAGATAAAACTAGGTTTAAGGCACCCCAGCATGTCTCCCACATATGCGACAGGAGCCCAAGCAGTTGGGCAATTGTCTGCTGTCCTCCTAGCCACACTATCAGGAAGTGGAGGAGTGGAAGATTCAGGAATCAAACCACCATTCCCAAATCCAATACACTAACCTACTGTGTCACAATGCCCATCCCTTATTTCTTTAACCATCCACTGATTCTTATTCCCCAAATGGCCACAATAGGCAGGGCTGAACCAGAGCAAGCCAAGAGTCAGAGCTTTCCCCTGGATTTCCCACATGTGTAGATGCCCAAGAACTTGGCCTTCTGCTGCCTTCCCAGGTGCATTAACAGGCAACTAGATTGGAAGTGGAGTATCTGGAAATGGAGCTGGCACCTATGTGGAACGCTGGCATTGAAAAGCAGCAACTTAACTTCATAACACAAAGCAATGGCCTCAGCCATCACTTTATTTTTTTAAAATTATTTCAAAGATTTCTCACTTAAAAATTTGTGTACATTTCAAGTTCCACTGATTTGGCTGGAGTAACTGGATCTCACATTTCCTTTTTTAAGTGTAATTGTCAACACAGATGGGTATTTTTGGACCTTTTCCATACAGCCATCTGCCCAAACCAGATCCTAGGAAGTGATCCTTTTTTCTTCACATTCTCACTTTCAGATCAAACCAATCATTAAAAATACATAAACAATTGTTCAGAAAATTAACCCCTTTCCCCAAGATGTATTAACTTTTCAATAGGATTCCAGAACTGATATCTATGTTGGTCTTTCTTTCATAGTTTTCTACAGTGGGATTAAAGGGGGCTGGCACCATGAGAAAACAAGTTAAGCTAGCATCCTATATGAGGGGTGCTTTGAGTTCCAGATGCTCCACTTACAATCCAGGACCTTTTTTACGTACATTTTACATTTGATTATTATTTTCAGTTTATGATACAGTTCCACAGGCTCCTGGTATTTCCCTTATCCCAACCCCTATACACCCCCCACCAAATTTCTCTATATCATTACTAAAATATAGTTCTTCATACACAGTCAGATGTCCATCATTGCAGGCATGGACAGTGGCAGACTCCAACATCCTATTGTCAAGATATAGTAAGCAGTTTCATTGTAAGTCCATCTTTGTCAGGAAGTAGAAATGCATACTGCTTTGTATCCTCACATCTGGATATGTTAGTCTCCATTTCACAGCTACTGCACATTCCTTCAAATGAAAAGTCACAATACAAAATCAACAATAGAAAGACAAATAGAAATTCACAATGCCATGAAGTTAAATAACATGTTACTAGATAGGACAGTCTCCATCACACAGCTATTATACACCCCATTAAATTAAAAGCCACAAAACAAAATCAACATCAGGAAAAGAAATTAACACTTGGTGTAGCCAGAATAGCTCATTTGGGAGAGTGTTAGACTGAATCCAGGACCTTTTAATGCACCTGCAAAATAGCAGATGTCTGAAGCACTTGGGCCCTTAGCATGCACTTGACAGACCTTGAACTAGTTCCATATTTCTTACTTTGACCTGGCCCAACACTGCCCATTGTAGTCATTTTGGGAGTCAACCAGTAGGTAAGCAATCTATCTTAACATTTTCAAATAAATAAACCTCTAAAAATATTTTGCCTTAAAGAGCATTTATTGATGCCTTAAAAGCCTGGTTTCAGTTTACATTTCGTCAGAGCTCAGGTGTTTGGAAGACAGTCATACTAACATGCACATCTACATCTGAAAAGTTGAGAAACTCAGATCTAGATGCCCATTCCAGGCCACCTACTCAGCATTTTGGAGATGCATGTTGTAAAACAATGTAATTTTGATGTATGAGAGGTCACATTCCATATATCAAAGACAATAGTGAACATAACAGTTTTATACTTACATAGAGGTGGTGGTGTCTTTCCTTTCCTCCAATTGCTGCCGCAAGGTTCTAGAGTCCCTCCCAACTCACTTGTCCTTCTCTGCCTTTTCTTTGCAGATTGTTCTCTCTGTAATCATATTGTTTCCAAGAAATATATCCTTAGTTCATCTATTTTGTGATGGTTGTGAAGAATCCCTTTTTTGTACATTCTACTACTTATCTCCTAGGCCAGACCTGATTTTTTATCTCAACCCAAGCACTCTTTGCAAATTTTGAAGTTTTGCATTAATTTGAATGGTATCAAAGATCCACATGTCCAAAGTTCAAATTAGCATTTCCCCACCAAACATCAATCGCCTTCTTACTGTGAGTTCTATTTCCGTTGTAATGTATGTACTATAACACATTCATTCACT
>NW_026700555.1:0-31438 GCF_030435755.1 Ochotona princeps
CCTGTGTAAATGTCACCGCCTCTACCCTACACATGAAATGCATGTCCGTTTAAAAGCGAGCGCCAACACTAGATCCGACAACAATTTAGCACTTACAGCCTGCTGAAACGGAGGTAAACTAGAAATCCCCAGGAGGCAGCTCTCAAGTTTCGCCACCAGACATTGGGAACTCCGTGCGATACAATCAGCTAATGTGTCTTTCATCTTACTGTGACTTCACTCTAAACCGCTTTGTGAAAACCACTACCATGTATACAGATGCATTCAACGAACGTTACACACACACGCAGTGTGATGGTCATACATATATATATACATTTTAAAGAAGTATAGGTGAGCCACTCATATCTGACACAACTCTCTCTGTCACTCTCTACATATATCCATATGGAACTAATATGGGCATGTACGTGTGTATGTCTGGGTGTATGTATGTGTGTATGTACGTACACGTACATGAATATATATATATATTATATATATATTATATATATGTGTATATACGTTGGTATGTACGTATACGTGTGCATAAGTACGTATGTATGTACATATGTATGTATATATGTATGTATGTATGTATGTATGTATGTATGTATGTATGTATGTATGTATGTATGTATGTATGTATGTATGTATGTATGTATGTATGTATGTATGTATGTATGTATGTATGTATGTATGTATGTATGTATGTATGTGTGTAGAAGATTCCTACGTGGAATCTTCATCTTCTTAAACAGCTTTGATAATCGCCGTCACGACTGGTCGTGGACTAAAACACGCCTGGGGACGCAGTGACATCAAGCTCCATAACCGTGGCTATTACAGTTCTTTAATGTTTACGTGCGAAAGGAAGGACTTCCGGCGACCGTTTTGAAGCATTTATTAGTATGCACTGTGACACGTATGTGCATGAACCCTCTCACGGTCGACAGGTGCCACTGGCAGAACCTCGTTATTATTCGAGGTTGCTTTAACGTGTTCCAGTATATACTGGGCGTCGTCACAGTCAAACGGTGAGAGCTGGTAGCCTTGTGTCATAATTTCCGATTACAAGGCTCTTGGCTATTCCGTAGTCGTTGCACTCTGATTTACTGCGAAGCTAACATATGCCTGGCTCCTGCAATGTATGGCGCTTGATTTGAAAAAGCGAAACCCTGATGTCCAAGCTTTCTGAATCGCAGAAGTGGGCTGGCTCCCATCAGCGTCACAGGTGTAGGTACAGTTTTGCGGCAGGGTTGCTCTGTTGCGTGTCCGCACGGTACATGTCTGTTCACTCTAACACTTTCCGATTGTATCCGTACAGAGCTACGCAGAAGATTTGATTCTATACGCATGTGTGTGGTATTTCAGCTCGTCTCTTTATGCCAAGAGGTGAACAAAAAAGAACGCGACACCCACATACTACTGATTCCCAGCCGCGCTGAACTTCATCGGGAGGCGCCCTTCTCAGAAGCCTCAGTCTCAAATACTAGGCGAACGTGCTACGATTCGTACAGTGACAAGCTCGTACGCACAAAATGAGTGCGCGAGAATATCTGCCAACGCTCCGCGGGTGCGGTTTTGGAGATTCACGGACATCATGGAACACTTCCAGCACTTTGTGCTGAAAATGGCGAAGACAGCCGGAGACGTCTCGAGCGATCGACTACAAAGCGTATGGCACGGCTGCACGTCCGTAAACTTCTGGTTCAATACAGCTGCGGAGCGCATAGAATATTTCTCACAAAGCCTTTGACAGGTTTTCCGCTGCTCACGCTGAAGAGAACAACGGGGCAACACCAGTCGAAACATGCAAACGTGCGCGTAGTTTCTATAACAATACGAATTGGATGCTTCCTCCAAGCAAGACTAGCACATCTCACTACCCAGAGTTACACTTATCGTAGCTGAAGTCAGCATCTCCTTGTAGCGTACAGCAGCTCAGCTTTGAATGTAGGCCAGCGTCTATTCTCAGTGTACTCCAGTGGTGTTACCTATTTACGGACCGCTTTAGTGTGAGCATTTTACAGGAGCCAGCAGTTCATCCAGCACACAGTTGCACAAGTACCTCCTCCCCCAGATCAACTACTCTGCCGGCAGTCCTTCGTTTCACACTGCGAAACAGTAACATGGAACCAAGTGGAGCCACGTGGTCTGTGTTACGTATGACCGGGCGTGCTCGTTTCGAAAATTTATGCAAGAAGGTCACTACAAACAGCAGGCAGCTGGTAACCAAGGAGACCCGCAAGGTTTGAGCTTTGTATGCCCGTTGCAAACCATTAAGAAGGGATTATCGGTGCCACTTTTTTCCCTTCTTGAGCGCCCTCCCTCGTCTTGTTGTGCCAACGAGCCTGTTGTCCAGGTTGCCCTCGGACATTAAAAAATCCGCGATTTTTGGTTTAAATGATAGGAAACTCGCCAACCGGCTTTTTTTTTCCTGCCTCAAGACCTGAGCTGCAAGTGCACCTTTAGCAATGCGCACGCTATCAAAACAAGTTCCACCATTCACTCCGTTTTCCTTTCGCGCCTCCAGAGATAGCTGTATTTCATTCTAACGTCTCGCACCACATACAATGAACGTCCTTGTTTGGATTCTTTCTTCCCTCTGTTGTTCTCCTTTTGAAACATGAGTTCAAAACACGTTGTGCCTCTTCGTCCCTCCCCCTTCCCCCCGTGCCCCTCTCCCCGCATCGCTTTTTCCGGCCCGTGCTCTTTCGGGCTTCCTCCCCTTCTGTGATCATCTGATCCTGCTCACGGAAATGCTGCGCTCTTACTTGACGTCTATCCTCTGGGTATGCCTTGGTAAAACAACACATGAGGCTTTCCCGGAGACTCCTACGTTTTTTTGACTAACATGTCTGTTCTGTCTGGCCTCTTTTGGTCCTGCCCACTCTCCTCTGTGTCCTCTCTTCCGTGACTATAACTACGTCTCACAGAATACCCATAAGCCTCTACACACGACAGCCGCTCGACTTCCAAACATCCGTATATATACATATACATACGCTTATGTGGCCAAAGAATTGCATGTCCAGAATACACCCGCAGTTGGGGCTCACCACCATGGTTTTTTTTGGGAATGCTACCTTCTACCGGTGTGGGTGAGACACAATGTATGTGCAAAATAGCCTTCTTTCAAAATAGACCACCGCCAAACCCTCCTCCGAATGCTCCACCTCCAGACCCAAACCCTGGAGGTCCCCCCCAGTCCCCCCCGGTAGTCTACCAGGTGGGTATAGGCCCTGGTGACCCGGAAGTCCTGGCTGTGGCATATTGCCGCTGCTGTGAGGTTGTTCAAGAAGTGGATCTCTCGCAGGTAGATTGCTGAGTCCTGTAAGACAAGAACACCACCAACGTTTCGCAAAACGCAACCAAAAGTACTGTCGCTGCTGACCATGTACACGTATGACGAGAAGGCATGTACGAAGAAAGCTACTCAGAAGTGGATGAAGGAAAAAGTTCGTTTCACACGCCTTCACGAATGTGAACCTGTGCTAGCTGGGCCACATACGTATAGAATCCTGTCTATATCAATCTTAATATATGCGTCTGAAGGCGTTTCCACTAGACGACGTTTTTTTAATACGTGAAGTGACCGGTACGAAACGCTTGTGGACAAACTTGGGAGCAAAAATACAACCAACGCCTCCAATAATAGACCGTGACAGTAGCGGCACAGATATCTCCAAACAGCCGCAGGAGAACTATCAGCTTCGGCCGTTACATTGATAGCGGACCACAACACAGGCATACCATCAGTGCAGTCACTGATAGTATCTGACCTCACGAAGAAAGGGTCGTCTACGTGAATGACGGTATAAAGCTGAACAATGACGAAATATATCATCAGCACGTAAGACCACTACCCCCTGCACAGACGGCAGCACAAAAACCGAATGGCATCGCGAGACCAATACTATCATAGGAACTCACGTATACATGAAGTGCTGCTCTCAAAGTGCGCATAATTACATGTATACGGAGAAAAATCCGAGAAAAACTGCAAACAAGACTAAGTCATGAGAATGTTAGAATCGGAAATATAGATAGCATTACGTGTGCAGTAGATGATTCATGATGAGCCTGGAACTGGATGTACACATCCAAAGAGGCGATTCCTATATATACGTGAGTACCATGTGATGATACGACTGGAACGGGTGCGCTGTATCATACTAGTACCTGCGGCTATGATGAGCTCTTCTACAAACGCATGCAAAACTAGTTGAGAAGCGATGTCTATACGCCCATTTTTACTAGGGAGATAGTCAGTTCTGGACCTCCTAATACTATCTGATACTTCAGTAGCAATAGTTTGTAGCAGAAAGCACAAGTAGAATTGCAAGTGATCTGCGGGAGACACAATATTTCGTAAACAGAAGACAGAGGGAAAAGCAATGTAACACCCACGGTGTACCCTAAGTGACAGTAGTTGTAGTAGTATTCATATTAGCATTAGCAGTAACAGTAGTAGTAATAGTAGTAGGGCAGCATATGTGTCGCGATACTTCACAGACGGGCAAAGAGAACAGAAATAAGCACTGCAACATTTACTCCCTAATTTCACTGACAGTAGGGGCCCCCTAATAGTAGTGGTGGTACTCCAGATATTTTGTAAGCAAATGACAACAGAAAAATTGGAAGGGCGCCTTTGCTCCGAAGGCATATGTCTTGCGTTCGAGCGCATACTTTGTATACATCCATATATACATATGTACAGCGTACCCGCCGTAAGGCGATGCACACTTCATACATGTACACATATATATGGCATACTCGCCAAACGTGGCCGTTGTGCGGTATACGTACTAACAGTAGTAGTCGTAGTAGCGATAATGGTAGCGAGTACTACTCCTGGTACCAGTAGTGATATTCACGAGACTTTTGTCTCAGACAGAAAATGCAATAAAAGCGTCATACATATGTATACATACATATGTATGATGGGGTTCCCACATCAACAGCGGAGGCAGAATACCAGTGCGAAAATTGTTCGAAGTATCTGAAGAAGTAGTGAATCCGACGAATATCTCTCGTAAGCAACGAAAACAGAGAAAACGCAGTTCACGCACCACACTGATATAACATATACATATACATATATAGCGTACCAGCTATTAATGGATGCATAGTACCAGGAGGCCCAGCACCAGGTCTCTGTGGCTCTCCCCACGGAGGAGGAAAATCGACGTCCGGGTTGGGCTCAACACCATACGGCCCGATAGGGTCGAAGCGTGGGGCTGGCGGTGTGAATCCGGGAGGCAGCCTGATGTTGAGATTTCCCAGCAAAAAAAACAGAGGAGAAAGCAGTGAGATAGTACCATGATATGTGTATACCAGGCAACATAATGCCATTTCTTGCGTATATGAGGCAACATAGTATCATTTCTTGCGTAAATATGGGGCTACGTGATATTATTGTATGGGTCTTCCAGGCAGCATATAATCACTGCTTGCGTATGTGAGACAACATAGTATCGTAATACGCGTATATGATGCGACAACATAAGATCATCACCTGCGTGTATGTGAGACAACGTAAGTGAGGCTACGTGATAAGAGTACGTGACGCCCAACATAATATATTTGTACGGGTATATATAAGGCAACATAATATATTTGTACGGATATATACAAGGCAACATAATATATTTGTACGGATATATATAAGGCAACATAATATATTTGTACGGATATATACAAGGCAACATAATATATTTGTACGGGTATATATAAGGCAACATAATATATTTGTACGGGTATATATAAGGCAACATAATATATTTGTACGGGTATATATAAGGCAACATAATATCATTATATGGGAATATGGGGCAACACAGTATCACTATATGAGTGTAAGAGGCAATATGATACACTTCCATGAATATGGGAGGCACAAAGTCACCATATTATGATATTCGTGTATGAGAGAGTTAGTAGTTCACAGAGTATGCTGCAAATATCGACAGCCACTCGTGTTGTTGAGCTCACTGTCCTGCAACTGCGGGATTTTGTATTTGTATCACGAGGACATTCATATGGCTACGATAGCCACAAAGACAGCTCTCTGTGTAGTAAGAATACACTGCACGTTTACATTGTTGGGTGGTAATAATACGTATATGAGGCAGGCAGGAAAATATATAAGGAGGGGAAAACTACCATTATGTTTACATAAGAAATATATAAATGTTTATGTCAAAGATACATAATGCATAGAGAAGCATATATAATAGGAGTGAAAGATAGACATGATGTTTAGATAATACATGATGTTTACGAGATAGATCATTCCTGTATATTAGATATATGACGGATATATATAAGATATACGTGATAGTCAGTCACGTGTGAACTACATAGTGTTTTCATATAAGAGATACATGATGTATGTATTAGAGATGCATGCCGTATATATATAATGTACATGATGTTTTGAGATGAAATACATCATTATATCTATATAAGATTAACATGATACTTCTCTACAAAAAACATGATGTTCATATAGGAAGTACATGATGTTCATTCAGAATACAGACTGTTTATATTTCCTGTTGAGCTCCTTCTTCCTCGAGTGCAATACATATATAAACATACGTATATATTACCCTCAAGTCACTCTGGCAAAGAAAGAGGAGGAGAGAGCGACAAAGAAATCCGAGAGAAGGAGACAGAGAAGGCAACGGTATAAACAGGAAGGAACTCCACGGAAACAAATATAGGGAGTGTTCAACAACGCTGAGTCTTGTGAAGAAAAAGACAGGCAACGACAAAAAAAGCGTGAAAAACACCTCCATTCATTCAAATGAACTGAAATTACACGGTGATACTTTCAAGTTTTGAGACATTCTCGACGGTATGAATGCACCTGAAAGGCCGACTGAAAAGATCAGAACACATAAAGCAAAAAACAGGAAGAGAAGAAAATCTACATGAGCACATTTTCCCTCTTTCTCCCGTACAACTCTACCACGGGTCCCTCTCTTTCTTCCGACTTCAGTACAGCCCCCCTCCTTCTGTCGAGAAACTTTCTGACGCAAGAGCTCTTCTGCACCTGTTCTTCTAGCCTCAAAAATGCAAAACAGGGGCAGCTTAGAAAATACGAGGTCTCGTATTAACAGCCCCAAAAGCAGTAGTTGATGTATCCACAGCAGCAGTACTTGTATTCATAGGAGCGGTACGTTCATCAACAGCAGCAACTGGTGTATTCACAGCAGCCGCAGGTGTCCTTACAGCAGCAGTAGTTGTACTCGCAGCAGTGGGTGTTGTGTAATAACAGCAGCAGTTGATGTATCCACTATATACATATGTATGTATATGTACGTATACATATATAGAGGTATATATTCTCTCATCCGCCTCATCTCTCTCTCTGTGAAAATACTATATACATATTATCTCTTACGGAGGAGCAGGATATCCACCAACGCGGTCACCGTTTCCATCACCACCAGAAAAGAAAGGGTGTCTCGGACCCATTAACATGCCTCCTGCTTCTCTACTGGCATCAGCACTACTGGTGCTATTGCTGCTGTCTTGAGGCCTTCTCCCATCAGCCCCAATTCCAGGTGGGTGAATATCTTGAGACCCTACACACACCGTGGGCGGGCGGCAGTTGCTGGCTCTTTCACTTCTGCTGCTGCTGCTGTTGCTGTGACTCTCACGTAGAGTACTTGCAGGGGTTTCTGCCGTTATTTGTGGGCTGGTAGGTTCCGTGCTGCTGTCCTCTACTCTCTCACTATTTCCACCCCCCTCGCCACCGCTGCTTGCAGAAGCACTGGCAATCTCTTCCTCTCCCACAACTGAGGCCAAAGTCCCCTCCTGAAACCGCACCAGCCCAGGAGATTCACACACATACACGCCTACATATATACGTATATATGTACACACACACAAGCACACGCACACACACACATACTCAATCATACTAAGCGGCGCCAGCTGTCGTGACATACATACATATACGTATTCATACATATATACGTATATACATGCGTGCATACATACATGCATTCATGGACAGATACGTACATACGTACATTCATACACTCACTGAGAGATGTAAAGAGAGGATCACACATCCATACAATCATATGTATAAAGAGTCGAAAGAGGAAAGCTGGTATGTATTTCCACATCAAAGACGTAATAAACGTGCACAAATGCATCGGTAGCTTTCACAGACTACGCAGACAGCTGAAGATAGTAACTCTGTAATCAGAGCCAAGGTATACACTACAATGCCGCACAGCAGCAGCAGTAGTTGTACTATCTGTACATGCTTTGTAAACAAAATGTTTTACACCTCTATATGGAGAAAGGCACTCGGAAAGAAGAGCACTAAGTTCTTTGTAATAGCGCGTCTTTGTGTATACTGTGTGCGTGTCTCTGAGTGCGTGTGGTGGGTGAGTCGACGCATATTTTGCATGGATGTCCGTCTGAGTACATAAGCGGGTGTATCTGTCTCTCTGTGTTAACAAATGCTGCTTACCCACTTCCAAATGTATATAAATATCTCTAAGAGCGGTACACATACATATGCAACCATGAAAACACTGAGAGGGGTAAGCGCACTACGTAAACACATAGAAAGGCAGTGAAAGTGTCACTGTCTGTGTGTGAGAGAGAGAGACACACACAATAGACATATAATATATACGTGAACACCTACACACATATCTACACATGCATTCACATACAATCCACATGAGACGCGGCATCCACTACATGAGCAACAACTATACACAGATGCGCCTGCACAGAGATACGTTCCCGTCATTTTATGTCTCCCGCAAAAGCTGTGCACCCTTGAGCATATGCAAGCCATCTACGTAAGTCCCATATATGTATATGTATATATATATATGTATATATATATGTATATATATATGTATATATATGTATATATATATGTATATATATATAGGTGTACATGCTTAGTCCGCTTTTCCTCGGAAGCACATATAACAGCGTATTCGCACCTTCCTGCGAGAAACACGCTAGCATACAATATATGTATTCGCCTGTAGCAGTACAGGCTTACTGAGACAAATATATACGTGTGCATGAATGTTTTGAGAAAAAACAAGCGCTGGAGACCACAAGCTCCTCAAAACAGATATAAATAGATGTGCGTATATGAACAACTGGTGAGTACTCGTGTGATGTGTGGCGATGTTGCTTCCACGTCTACTCTATATAAATGTATCCCACCCGGGCGTACAGGAAATGTCTGTAGAGGCTATATTCCGTTCGTTTTCCGTCGTCGCTTTCAATTTTGAGTGCGCGAATTTACCATACATGTGCGGTTTATTCACTATGTCTCTATGCACAGATACAAATGCGTCTTTTCTTATAAGCAGACATTTGCTAGACGTTTCCTCTCTCTCTCTTCCAGGCCCATGCACAAAACAAGACACAGGGACATGCACAGTACGCCATTATTCATATGTACTCGCGTCGTACGCATATATATGTATGTGACCTCCACCTCATACACACATGTCTATACTATATACATATATGAGAACTACACACAATCGTGTGCATAGAAATATATATATATATATATACGTGCACATGTTTTCCAATCTAGGCAGATGCATAAAAAAGAATTGGTTCTCTTCTTCTCTCAATCTCTCTTTCTGTGTCCTCTTCAATTCTACTGCTCACATACTACTGAAGATGCGTGTGTGAGTATGTGAAACTGGGTATGCATGTTCTTCTATATATATGTATGTCTGCATAATAACGATAATATCTGGGGAAATTAGTTACCTACACTCTCTCTTTTTCTCGCTCTTGCTTCCTACTACTTGATTGCTACTGAAGACGGGTATGCATGCGAATAACAGTGTGCATGGATGTGCTTTCGAGGTCGTGTCAGACGCTGCTTTGATGAGGCAGTGACGGAAATGAGTACGTACACACATATCAGTGCTTCCCCTACTTGCTTACAGATGCATCTACACATATGCACGTACATACATATGTATATATATATATATATATATATATGCGTAACGTGTGAGCTTCCCAATACCTGATTGGCGCACGTTGCCTCCATTATTGGCTCTGCTATGTATACATGTATAAAGACGTACGTGTGCACGTGTGTGTGCGTGTCTGCCACTTACATATTTGTATCAACGTATGTATGTACTTGTATGTCTCGACTAGCTACACATACATAAAGTAAACATATATCTGTGTATGTCTCTGCTATTTACATATATATATATATACGACGTATGTATGTATGTGTGTGTCTCTCCTACTCACACACAAGTAACGACGTATATGTGTACGTGTATGGCACTGCTATTCAGAGGTAAAAATCGACCTTCGTATGCACGTGCATGTCTCTGCTACTAAGACATATGTCACGACGTAAGTACGTACGTGTACGATGATATTCCCATGTATATGTAAGTGATGTCAATACTTCTTCGCCATGTATACAAAAGTTACGTCGTATATATCCGCGTATACGGAAGCATATGGTGGGGGAACTTGAGAAATTAGCAGAGCGGCGTGGCTGTAGACATCGCGCGGAGCTATACATACACCTGATGCTGACAGTGATTGGCGTTGAGACCCTTACAGCATCACACTATCATATTACATCTACTTGTGCACATGTTATGTGTACAAATGAGTGATTACACAACTAGACAGGGTTAAGACTTCATGACCACAAACATCCATAAAGATACATATATATATATATAAATGAGGTGCGTATATATATATATATATTTTTATATGTTTTGATATATACATATATAAAGCTGATTAGACTGAGCATCATGATGACTTAACGGCACTACTGCCCATCATACGTAATGAGTTACGTATACGTATATATACTAAGAGATATCATATGTATGTATTTATGCTTGTATATATGTATATACATATATACATACAAGTATATGGATACAACAATTTTAGACGATTATGGTATCCACGTATACATGTACATACATGTATACATACAAGTATGTGCATACATTATATTCAGATGTTTATGGTCACGTCTTTTCCGCGACACCCGCATATGTATGTGGCGTCTGAATATGTATACGAAATGGCCACACGCCTACTCACCCCCAACAAGTAAACTTGCGTATAGGCATGTATTCGTGAGGCACGCACTAAACGTAAGAATCTGAGGTTCTATCTCTCTTTCATTAACCCTCTCTCTCTAACTATGTGTAGTCCTGCTCTCTATAAACGTAAACGTGTCTCTCTCTCTATATATATACAGAGATACATATCTGATGTTGATTTCCATACTGGTTATAAGTTGACGTCCTTATATGTGTATGTACTCATAAATCCATCCTAACCATGAGCAAATGTGTGTATGTATATGTCTTCTTGACAATCATACTACTCGTAAGCAGACGAGTCTGTATGTATGTATTCCTGATTATTATACTGACATGTGTAAGCGTGCCTATATGTATGTACTCCTGAGCACCACTCCATATCATAAGTAGACGTGGCTATACATATCTGTATTTTTTATGACCATATTAGTTATATGTAGACAACTCTCTCTCTCTATAAATATACATATATATATATATATGTACATTTGCTCCTATACTATTGGTCTTGGTGAGACGTTCCTACGGTGGCTCTCTATCACACGTGGACGTAGGTATATATACACATATGGATAGGCATGGCGACACTGACGGCGGCACACCATCATCAAAACGTATACGTATGTGTAGATGACCCTACTCAAGTATATGATGACCCTTTCAGCGGCACATATCTGTATTTTGTACGTACATATATCCATTCGTATACTCATGATGCTTTTAACAGCGAGTAAACACATACGTATGTATAGGTCATATTCCTATGTGTAGTCGTGACGACTTTTTCGGGGGCAAAACATCGTCTACCTATGCACATTTGTATACATCTGTACACACATGTGCATATATGTAAGTAGAGAGAGAGAGGAACATATATATATATATATATATAGACAGATAGTGAGACACATGAACATAAGCATACGAATATTGACGAATACTGCCGCAGAGACACACTATCATACGTATGCGTATGTACAATTACGAGATGACCTTATCAGTGAGCAAGACAAATTTGAGAGGGCAGAGAATAAGCTGATTGGCTGTGCCAGGGGGAGGATGAACGAATCGACTATTTAATGCTCCAGACGTACGCGTTCGGAATCGAGGACCTCCTGTTGCTCCATGTCTTTTTTCTTGGAAAGAGATGGTTATGGAGAGGTGTTGCTGCTTTAGGTAAACGTTGCTGTTGTTGTCAGTTTCTGGACTGGGTCGCTGTTGGTGTCTGTATGTGTACTGGGTAGCTGTTGCTGCTGCAGCTATCGTTTTTCAACAAACTGCTGCTTACGAAGAAGAAAAGCATACAGAAGCGTCCGCATATATATATATACACTACTATTTATCCACACATGTGGTTGCTCTTACTATTCCTGCAGTACATGTTTTGTGGTAGCTGTCGCCTTGAATCCACGCGCACGAAAAACACACAAACATAAATGGCATAAAATGCCGACATGCAGTTAGCTGCTGGTGTTATTGCTGCAACAGCTGTTTTGATGGTGTTGCTGGTGAGTTGATTTTGAGCGTTTTGTGGCTGACGCACGTCTTCTATAACAGAACAATCTATTCACACTATATTCGCTGCCTTTTATACGAAGAAAAGCGGCGCAAGTGGAAGTCTCCTTGATGCTAGTCACCTGCACGCTTATGTATTCGCAAATCCAGAGAACAGAAGTTAAATCTTCCTCTGTAGGGTTCTACAATATGCTGCTTCAGTTTGGCTCACGTGATGATACTTCTATCCTGTTGCTGACACGCAGAGCCATCAAATAGAGACAACATTATCAGACACTTTTTTATATCCTATGGTATGCTTCCACAGTGTAGGTCCACCTCGGGGTACTCCTCAACTGCAGCTATCGCTCACTGCCTTGAGTGATATACAGACAAAGCTGTTACACCTTCTTTTGTATGACTGTCCTATCAAAATTTACGGTGCCATTACACCCCCTTGAACATTTTCTGCAACTACTAGTCTGGATGTTCTCAATAAGCATATGGCTCTGCGATATGCGTATACGCTGTAGTTACACCTCGTGGTACTCCTTTTTTGCAGTTTCCAGCGACCAGTGTCCTCACTGGTTAACACATAGCAATCAAACTTTCTGCCTTCTGCTGCTGCTGCGGAATGCTTGCACGATTCTAACGAAGAACACTGTACTGCTTTTCTGTAGCTGTTGCTCGATGTCCGTGGGTAGACAGCAATCTCACTTCCTCCTGTAAGCTTTTACGGCATGCTCTTACGGTGTAGTTACACCTCATCCTAGCATTCTCCTGGGCTGTTGCTTTTGGCGGCTGTCTGCACCGTCTGTAATGGCTGAAGGTGTGTTTTTCTGTGTGAAAACCTCTGGCTGTATCTAAGCCGTAATTACGTGCTGCGCTCGATGTTAAGGGTGTGTATTTCTCAATTTTCGAGGATGTTGCCGTTGCCTGTTATGCCCCAGGCGGTGAGCGTGTCGCTAAGAACATTTTTCCTTTGTCATGCGTGTCTACAAAGTAAAGTTATTTCATTGTGAAGGCTACTTGTGCAACCACGACGCTTCGCACCAGTGCGGATTTAGCTTCCTACTTTGTTCAATATACTCTTGCAAATTCCCTGTTGACGAGGGGAGGCAAGGATAGCCGGGTCTGTCTACTGCAAGCATAATTTACCGCCACTCCTCTACAATTTTCCTGTGCTGTGCCTTGGTGTTGCTGTTTGAGTGAGATGGTGATAAAGACCCGGCATGCATAAAAAGCCGCACATAGTGTCATGCATAACAAAGAAAATCGTTAAAAAAAGTCGGCTAGCACACCTACATAAGGGGCGGTATGAGTGAGGAAGACGAGGAATGTGGGTGCGACAATGACGCTAAACGAAGGAGATAAGACGCTGTACCGCTGCTTAAACATATGTGCTGGAAAGACCGACGCATAAAAAAGAAATCCCTCCGACTAATGAAACTGAGTCTTACGAACAGATGTCTATATATTCAGATGTAGATGTATATACATACGAGACTGGCCTCAGGATTGGTTTTTGCTGCGCTTATGTCACGCTACTTCGTGATAACGCGGCTGAACGTCAACAAAAACATTATTCCTGATAGTCGCCGAAATTTGTAGATATGGTCTTGCATATAAAAGTACTCTCGATCAATTAACAATTTATGAGCTCACTAAAAGGCATACACGTGGTGATCCCGTGCGCGCGCCCACTTTGTCACTGCTGCTTGGATGGGAGGCGTGTCAATGCCTCACTGCTATTACTAGATCTCTGTCCAAGCCAATTATTTTTCGTCTGTACTATCGAAAGACTGCAAATAAGAGGTGTGTTTTCGTCAATTTGCCATGTGGTGGATTCTTCAGGCGGCGATACATACAAATTACACAATTGTCTACCCACTTACGAATATGCTGCCGTCGCAAGCTCGGCACACTACACTAAGTACTACACCGTGGTTATATAATGACAGCGCCTGTATTTCTCTCACCCAGTATACATGCTAATCCTGCTAGTGCAGTTTCCGAATATATATACACATTTGTTTATATGTTTAGATATACTCGTCTCGTGACGACTATTTTTCGCTGCTGGTAGCAATATGCTGTCACTAATTGGCGTGCTGGTCTCTTATGTTCTACACAACCTTCAGGGCCTTAGATATACAGACGAAGTCTACTAACACACATAGAATACTACGACCATCGCTAGTGTATTTCGACTTCTGAGACCTCTGCAGGAATGAAATAGGAGCCACAGTATATATAAATGTGTGATATATTATATGATATTACGTATTTATGCATTATAGTTATATATATGTATATATACGTATATTTGTGCCCAGTAACCGCTGCCCTTACCCAACGTGGACGAAGCTGCAGTACAGATAGCCTTATTGTACCTAATTTAGTCTATTACTTAGGCAAAAATTACCTTTCTTCCCTTGAATAAGCAACAAGTCGAGAGAAAACCATGGCGAGAGTCGAGGAGACTGTGTGCTAGTGGAGCAGCGCTAGTGATAGAGGTAGCAGGAGCGTGCCATCGAAAGCCCCCAACACCGATGCCACAACCGTCTCACGTACTGCGTGACTAGCACTGACTTTCGCTACGACGAATACTCGTTCTGCTACAACTAGTACTACTAACAGCTACTTCCGATGCTACCGATATATGAAGCGCGGTGTATTCCTCTCATGCGATTCCGGATACTGTGACACTGCAAAGTTTGCATGTGTTACAGCAGCAGTAGCAGTAGCAGTAGTAACAACAGCAGAAGCAGTATATTTGTCGCGCGCCAGTATCCGCAACAGCAGCCAATAGGATCAGCCGTAGCACCAGTACCAATAGCAGCAGCAGTACAGCCCAGCAGTAGCAGCTATATAGCCCAGCAGGTGCAGTAGTACTAGTAATAAAAGAAGCAGCGGCAGCAACAGCAGTGGCAGCAACAGCAGCGGCAGCAACAGCAGCGGCAGCAACAGCAGCGGCAGCAACAGCAGCGGCAGCAACAGCAGCGGCAGCAACAGCAGCGACAGCAACAGCAGCAGCAGCAGCGGCAACAGCTGCAGGAGCACCAGTGGCGGTAGCCGCAGCAGCGGCAGCAGCAGGGATGCAAAATGTCTGGCTGCGTCTCGGCCCAGTAGAAGGTGTATGACGGGGAGTTTGTACGTGCTGTAGCAACAGAGCAAAAGCGTCTTCCCGTAGTGCCTGCAAGCTTCAAAGAGAGAGAGACAGGGAGGTGTGACAGCACTGCATACAATTGCTTTCGAAGTCTCTTTTGCGCGGTAAGACAATATTGCCTTCCCTAATTCCACACAAGTTCTCACTTCTTCAGTCGAACAACAGTCGAAGGAAAAAGCATCGTTCTGCCTCGTGAAGTGTCCTGAGGGTCTTGAGATCTCTTCTCTGTCTCGATTGTATTGTCATCTTCGATGAGCACTTTTTCGGCTTATACTTGGTAGTCTGCCACTAATATATATCAAGCATTCCTACCAATACTAATCCTGGTATCACAACTGGTAATTTAGCAGATACAACGGCGGTAGACGTTTGTAAAGGTACGTGGAGTGGTTGTTCTTTACAAGCGTACCTTATTCTGTGTGATGATGCTTGCGGATATTTCGTCTAGGTGTGTGTGCGTTAGCATATCTATACAACGTGCATTCATGACTACATGGATATCTGGTATACTGAATAGCTCTTGATCCATATATAAACGAAATACGAAATAACTAGGCGTCCTTTTTATATTACTTTTGTGAGCGTATTCCGATATATGTGAAGATGGTGGCACATAAGTATTACAGGTGTATGTCTCTTGGCCTTCATATACGTATATTTTTTCTTACATATATGACATATATATCTAAGAAAGAGTAAATACATGACGTGTTGAACAGCCATTAACATATGCATATTTAGGCTGCACGTAAAAATAAACCACTTAGCCCTTCATGAAATTTATCTCCATCATATGCAGCGTTGTAGAGTGTGCGACTATCATCCCCTACGCAAATAGGCGGAGGGTGACATCTCACTATGGAAGCAGCTGAGCGTATGACTGTTGACAAATTCACAGATACATCTGCATGTATATATATCCGTATGTTAGTATGTCACTACATTTGAGACATTAATATTACTTAGGCAGCATATGGGAAAGCTCTTTGCCCTTCACCTCTCTACATAACCTTCAAAGAGATTACGAAAAAGCTCCTTGCCCCCTGTTTCATTCACTGGTATCAAGACAGTATATATATACAATATCTTCTTGCCTTTCTTACCAGGTCTCGATTATATACATACGTATACTGAAGTGCGTCAGCACACGAATCATATGTATGTAAGTATAAACGAGAGCTCTACGTGAAAAATAGCAAAAACTTCTGACTTCATAGTACTCGACTATTACCATACGTGTCACTAGTAGAAGCCACTTGACATCCTGCTGTACTCATCCCTTGAAGAAACTTTTCTTCTTACTAGCAGTTTTTCGGAGTTTTCCGTGACACATCTACAAGAAGCAAACGCCAACGTCGAACGACTAGTGAAGTGCAGGTGCTTCTTGACAGTAAGAACAGTATCAAGCAGCCATAGTTTTTCTAAAACACTTCGCGCTTTTTTTGGATGTAAACTATTTGTTTTCTTCTGTACAAGGAGATATAAGCCCTCCGAGCTATTCGTTGATAGCATGTGGTCTGATTGTGTCTTTCAGTTTTGTTTTTGAGTATTTTTTCATATTTTCGAGTTGACGCGCCGGGCGCCCTTCTGAGCCATACAGCGTGTCTGACTACCCCGGACGTGAAATTCCTCTTTTTTGTCATTTTGACGAGTTTCTCTTCTGCCATCCTCCGCCTCCAGCAGTCTTTCAGGTGTGGCTCCAATTACTCGCTGCTCCTCCTGCTGCTTGTGTCTCTCCTAATGGCACTGGCAACTGTGAGGCTGCGGTACCTTCTGCTGCCTCTCTAATTCTGCTGCAGTGTTTTCAAGTCTCACGGACTCTCCATTGACAGTATGTAGCCTTATTTGTGTGCCACTATATCAATAAAGTAAAGAATGTTAGATACCTACAATTGTGTGTTAGTCCGGAGTATGAGTGCTATTTCTTTTCCCCTTTACAGCCTTACCTTTTCGTCTGGGTCTTTTTAAGCCGACCTTCCGCCACCTCTCTAACTTCGTTCCTAGAGCAGGAATACCACAAGAAGCGCATGGGATGTACGACTGCAGTAATAATAAGAGAAGCTCTCTATTACAAAAAAAACAGAGGGAACACAACAGCAGGCAGTCACATCAAAAGCAGATATATCACAAAAAGTCAGGCAGAAGCAGTTTACAGATATAATACTGTTCATAACTCTATATCGTACATCTCCCTCTCCTCTGTTTTCCTTACACGCAAAGGAGCAACAACAGCAGCAGTAGTGATAATATTAATAGTAGCAGCCACGTGAACACAAAAACAGCAGCAGAAGCAGAACATGCAGCAGCACATTCACTAAAGAGAAACACTGCAAGCAAGAGGAGGATGAGGAGCAGCAGCAGTAGCAATAGTAGCAAAAACTCACACGAGAAAACGAACCAACAGGAACAAAGAAGCAACAGTCCCTGGCCTAATCAGCCAGCCGCGCATGCAACAGCAGCAAAATTATCATCATCGTCGTCTACTATTTGTAGTAATATACTACGAGAAGCTTGAGGAGCACTGGGCGATACACAAAAAGCAGCCACGTCACTACTAACACTACGACTACTGCAAGTATTACTACAACTATCACCAAAACTACAATTCATGCTACTATTACGAGTAGTATTACTGCCACTACTAAAATTATTAGCAGTATCAGTGCTGTTGCTAGTACTAGTACTGGTAGCAGCAGTAGTACTACCCAAAGTTGTTGCCCCAAGTCGTATACGTGTAGCAAAGTGGAGGCTCTGTGTAGTACACAGTGTGAGGTTGTTGCTCTTAACAGGAGCCACACGTGCACTACTGTCTGTTGTGGCAACGGCTATACGTAATATGGCCTCTGTCGAAGCAGCGACTAATTGTAATTCTTTTCAGTATAAATCACCGCCATAAGTATGTGTGGATAATTCATAAGATGTGTTTCGCCTTTTCTTCTCCCGTGTCTTCTCTGCTATCCACCATCTCTTCCTAGTGAGCCTCCTCTTTCTCATTGGTTGAATATCGGTCTTCTTCGTTGCATGCGAAACGTCAAGCCGCCAGGTGCGCCGCAGTATACATGACATATACATATATATATACATATATGTACGTGTGTTCGTATGTATACGATAGATACGATTGTTACGTTATACATGTGCGACAGCTGGGGTGCAGCATTTCGAAAAGAGTGGGAACAGAGTAACTTTTCTTCAGGGATTCTCCGTGTTGTAAGGCATGTTCATATGTCTCTCCTCAGAATCTCTCTCTTACTCTCGATCTCTATAAAGAGGAATACGTCTATACTACATACGTTTGGCTGCGTACAGTCTACATGTGTGTGGATGTATCTGTGCGCGTACTTGTGTACATGTTTGTGTGTCTGCGTGCGTACTACGCATGTACACGTTTATGTGTGTGTGCGTACGCTTTCATGTCACTATGCGACTGTGTGTCTATATTCGTGTGTATACTCGTGTGTGTATGTGTGTGGCTGTGGCGCATGTGTTCACTGATACTCAGCGTAACACGGCTGCTGTGCAGATGCTCATGTCATGTCATTTCTGCAGACGCACCTACTGAAATAAAGTGATCATCCTATATATATATATACACATAGAACTACTCTTTATATATATGTTCTATACTAACTATAGGAGCTAAGCGACATACGAGCACATCATCTGTGCACATAACATCCCCAAAATTCCTCACTTTCACTCCTCACATTATGAACACTCGTACCTCCCGTTCATACACATCTTCAACAAGAACGCCACTCTTTCACTTTCACAATAATATTGTTAATATACTCAAATAAACTCAATTATACGATGAGGAAAGTAAACTCACATATATATATATATACTCACGTTGCGACAGAGAGTCAATATATATATGTATATATGCATGTATGTACTCACTTTCTCGTGTTAGAGTGTGTGTATATATATATACGTCTATTACTGAGCGTTTACAGGAATTCATATATACATATATATATATACATATGTATATTTGCTTGCTTTCAAATAATAGAGGGACTATATACATATATATATATATAACTACTGTATGGATGTAGGAGAAAGTATATATTAGGAGAAGGATTTTCAGTTGTATCATGCACATTCAGGTGATGCTGTTAATCATAAGTTTGCGAGAACAGCGTGTGACGGAGTGTTTAAATGGTGTGATAGTTGTTAATGGCTAAATTGATGAGAATGTACTGTACGTGCGTGTGTTTGTGTATGAAGAAAGAGAATAGCAGTAGTAGTAGTAGCTGTAGCAGTGGACATTTATATGTGATGACGTTATAAACCTTGAAGAAGGTTCGAGATTCATAAGAAAATGGGGTCCATTAACTTGTTGTATATACATGAGGGGACTCAACAAGAAAGCTGGTTATAATTATGTGATAATTCATACAAATTTTGATGACCTCACAAACAAACGTGTGAGAGTGTGTATATAGAGATGGAATCAGCGTATATATACATTTTTAATACAATTAATAGTTTCATGTATATCTATATTTTGGTGTTTCCTCAATAAAACAACGTCTGAAGCTGTTGAGAATTAGCAGGTCAACATACACGTTTGTACATATATATAGATATATATATTGTTTCGTGAGAGAATTAATGACTGCATGTATATATATGTATACATGTATATATATGTATATATACATCTGTATATTCGTGAGAGAAATAATGACTGAGGCTGTATATATTCATGTACATGTATTTATTGTTGAGAGAATTGATGACTGAATTTACATATATATATATATACATGTATCCGTGAGAGAATTATTGACTAAATGTATATGTATTTGTGTAATCGTGAAAGAATTAATGACTGAATTTACCTATATATCTATATCCGTGAGAGAAGTATTGACTGAAGGTATATGAATATACATATGTATTTGTGAGAAACTCAACGAGTAAATATGCGTATATACATATTTGTATGTATACTGTATAAAGAAATTGATGTGTGAATACTCATATGTGTTGGATACCCCACAAGCAAACTACTCAGCTACTATATTCACACGTTTTGACCCTGGAGAAAGCCGTACTTCCATTTCAGGCCTTTCCAAAATATTAGTACAACAGTATATCGTGAAGGGATCAACACATATATATATGTATATATATGTCTATATATTTATATATACATATATATATTTACAATGAGATGCTGTATATTCATCAGGCGACTGGACGTTCAAGAAAGTCGGAAGTCACTATACATACAAATTTCTTTCTCGTCGCAAAATCGCGGTTTGATTGCGTGATTCTCTCTACAAGAAAGCCATATGTGGAAGTGTATGAAATGAGCGAACCATCACATATATATATATATATGTGTATCTCTTACTGTATATACGTATATACATAGTGGTTGATTCATCCATATACGAATGGTGGATGTGTGTAAATACATAGTGAAACACGTGTGAGAAGTGTATATAGTGAAGGTTTCAACGTATACATATATATATATCTCTATGAATGTATAGTGTATGAAGTGCACACACCAAGGGTGATGCTAGTGGCTGTGTTGGTGGTGGTGGTGATGGTCTGTGGTAAGTGGGTAGTCTGAAGAGGTGGTATATACACGTATATATGTATACATATTCACATATACATGTATATATAAATATATGTACCCTTTGTTTTTCACTCTTTTGAAAGCAAAGTAGTAAGGACCATTCAGGCTTACACATATATAAGTGTGTATGTATGTACTCTCGGTAGCAGGAGAGAGAAAGAGAGACATAGACAGAAGAAGAAGAAGAGCTGCATGTGAGTGAACTGCAAGGGTATAATTACGCTAGTCTGTACTTTATTCTTTCCTCTGTGAGGATAATAGTAATACGCTAGTCTGTAATATATTCTCCTCTGTGTGGAAATGATAGTAATACGCTAGTCTATAATATATTCTCTCCTCTCTGGCTAGAACACACTGGTGTATTGTTGTATCTCCAGATTGTGTAGTACAACTTGTCCGCACAACGCGGTGCTTTCGTTTTTATTATAAGCTTCAAGGAGCAGCGCGTGGTATTTCTCCTAATGCGAACGTACTGCGTCACTGAAGAGGACAAGACTGACACACACTCATACACAAACACATAAACACACACGCATACACATTTACATACATTACCTCACATACTAGAGATTGCATACGTGTGCACGCTTATATGGTATATCAATACGGTCGTACACAGACACTTACACTTACACTTAACACACACAGACACTTACACTTACACACACAGACACTTACACTTACACACACAGACACTTACACTTACACACACAGACACTTACACTTACACACACAGACACTTACACTTACACACACAGACACTTACACTTACACACACAGACACTTACACTTACACACACAGACACTTACACTTACACACACAGACACTTACACTTACACACACAGACACTTACACTTACACACACAGACACTTACACTTACACACACAGACACTTACACTTACACACACAGACACTTACACTTACACACACAGACACTTACACTTACACACACAGACACTTACACTTACACACACAGACACTTACACTTACACACACAGACACTTACACTTACACACACAGACACTTACACTTACACACACAGACACTTACACTTACACACACAGACACTTACACTTACACACACAGACACTTACACTTACACACACAGACACTTACACTTACACACACAGACACTTACACTTACACACACAGACACTTACACTTACACACACAGACACTTACACTTACACACACAGACACTTACACTTACACACACAGACACTTACACTTACACACACAGACACTTACACTTACACACACAGACACTTACACTTACACACACAGACACTTACACTTACACACACAGACACTTACACTTACACACACAGACACTTACACTTACACACACAGACACTTACACTTACACACACAGACACTTACACTTACACACACAGACACTTACACTTACACACACAGACACTTACACTTACACACACAGACACTTACACTTACACACACAGACACTTACACTTACACTTACTACTTACACACGCAGACACAGGCAGACACTTATCACTTACACACACAGACACAGGCAGACACTTAACACTTATACACGCAGACACAGGCAGACACTTAACACTTATACACGCAGACACAGGCAGACACTTAACACTTACACACACAGACACAGGCAGACACTTAACACTTACACACACAGACACAGGCAGACACTTAACACTTACACACACAGACACAGGCAGACACTTAACACTTACACACACAGACACAGGCAGACACTTAACACTTACACACACAGACACAGGCAGACACTTAACACTTACACACACAGACACAGGCAGACACTTAACACTTACACACACAGACACAGGCAGACACTTAACACTTACACACACAGACACAGGCAGGACACTTAACACTTACACACACAGACAGGCAGGCAGACACTTACACTTACACACACAGACACAGGGCAGACACTTAACACTTACACACACAGACACAGGCAGACACTTACACTTACACACACAGACACAGGCAGACACTTAACACTTACACACACAGACACAGGCAGACACTTACACTTACACACAGCAGACACAGGCAGACACTTACACTTACACACACAGACACAGGCAGACAGACACTTACACTTACACACAGCAGACACAGGCAGGCAGACACTTAACACTTACACACGCAGACACAGGCAGACAGACACTTACACTTACACACACAGACACAGGCAGGCAGACACTTAACACTTACACACGCAGACACAGGCAGGCAGACACTTACCACTTACACACACAGACACAGGCAGACACTTAACACTTACACACGCAGACACAGGCAGACACTTACCACTTACACACGCAGACACAGGCAGACACTTAACACTTACACACGCAGACACAGGCAGACACTTAACACTTACACACGCAGACACAGGCAGGCACTTAACACTTACACACGCAGACACCAGACACTTAACACTTACACACACAGACACTTACAGACACCAGGCAGACACTTTTACACACACAGACACTTACAGACACACACAGACACTTACAGACACACACAGACACTTACAGACACACACAGACACTTACAGACACACACAGACACTTACAGACACACACAGACACTTACAGACACACACAGACACTTACAGACACACACAGACACCTACACACAAACGCCTCACGTATCGGAGACGACATATGTGCGTATGTCTATAATCTGCATCAAGACGCTGACACATATATATATATATATATATGCATGCATTCCCTCACATAGAGGGGAAATACGTGTGTACGTTTTTACTCTGCACCAGTTCGCTTACATATTGTCTTGGTATGAAGAACTGTGTCGTTGGTATGTGTGTTTGATATGTTGTGTGATTATTTTTGCAGCGCAAGACAGACATACAGAAAGGAAATGTTTACCTGAGAATAAGGTTGACATCTCCATGCAGGCGTTTTTAGCACATTCACGCACAGTAACACACATACTTACTACATTCACGCTCAAACCATCCTGCTATCTCCATGTTGTGTCATGTCGAGCATAGAGACACGTATGCGTAATATTTACATAAACAGGCTTCCCAACCGTGTATGTATTAGTGTGTGTGTGTGTGTGTGTGTGTGTGTGCGCGCGAGTGTATTTGCATGTAAATGTAAATATCTCTTGATAAAGACACACGAAGGACCGCGAATACACACGAAGAACCGGGAAAGCAGTGAAGGCAGAGGGTTTGTGCCTGTCTTTCCTTCTCTCTCTCTATCTCTTAAACACGCACTTATACACTCGAAGCAAGGAGTTCTGTTAGCAAGGTAGCTAAATATGATATGGGTGACAACTCTAGGGAATCTTCGACAGTAAGGCCGATTTGCTGAAATTTTTTTAGAGCAGATTACTTAGGTTCGCTCTGAGAAACTATTGTCTCCAATGATATCTTGCATTTCTCCCGTTTCTGGTCCTTCTCTTCCTGACTCCTCCCCCTTTTTTTTTAAGAACTGCCTTCTCCAATTTTTAGCTTCCCCCTCGTCAACACGTATACTTCTTCATCCTCTTCTTCTTCTACTTTTAGCCTTTGGCTGCTCATACTTGTCTATGAAACATGATTGCTGATTTTCTTCTTATCTTTTGTGTGGCCTGCCACATGTGTTGCTAAGTCTCTCCTTCCCCGCGTTGTAGTCACGTGTCATCCTCCGCTTCGTCTTCATCCGCCTGATCCTCCTCCTCCTCATCTATATTGCCGCTGGTAACCCCCTCATTTATGTACATGTACATATATACCTATATCTGTTGAACATACATATACCTTCATATTTGTACATATATATGTACAGTAGACCTCTGTGACATATATACAGCCTCACATATGAACCTATGTATGTATATATATATATATACATCTGTAACATGCACACAGTGTGTCTGCGCAGGCTATCCGTTTCTACACTCTTTTCCACGCGTGGTTACTATTAGAATTTTCTTTCCTTCCCCTGTTTCTCTTTTTTCTTCATGAGACAGACGAACATTCTGACATGCACCAATCACCTCCGGAAGTGGTGAAATACACCGTTTCTCTCGTAAAGGATATCTAATCAGAGGCGGAGAGAGAAACCCAGTTTTGCGCGGAAGAAACGTTGATTACGCCTCTCTGTATACCATTAGATATATATCTTCAACACACCATATACATTGTCACATTCTGTCTGATTATTTGCGCGAAGCGGAAGGTGATCGCTGTAGTCTTGTGCTGAAGAAAACGATGATGGCGCCTCTTGCGTGGGTCAAGCATGTTGGAGGAGCTTTACAGAGCGGTGTGGTGGATTTTCGTGGGCAGGATCGTATCTACACGTTGTTGGTTTGGCTGACGGCAGTTGGAGGTATTGGAGGGTTTGTAGGAGGCGCAGTACTACATAATTTCACTATCACCGTGTACACCATACTTGCTGCTGCTGCAGCTGCGTGTGTTCTATGCGTGCCCTCATGGCCCATGTTCTCCCGTGATCCTGTCGAATGGACGCCTCACGACCCTGCACGTCTTGAGGCGTTGTATTTACGACATCAACAGCAACAGCAGCAGCTTACGCGTGGAGACACTGGTGGGCAGGGAACTACTACTTGCGTTACTTCTGCTGCAGGAGCTGACCCAAACATCAAAAATAGAGGAAAAAAGAAGAATGCGAAAGCCAAAGGACGCAAATGAAAAACCATACCTTCATCTCGTTTCCTTATTCTTCTTGTTCGCCTTTCTCGCTTGTTCTTTGTGTGTGCCATTTTCGCCGTAGCTACAAACTGTGATGTGAGGATGACCGAGAAAAAAAGAGATAGACGAAGAGAGAGAGAAAGAATGAAGGAGAACTTTATATATGTGTAAATAGAGTAAAGAAGAAGCAGGAGATCGACGGCTGTATTGTACAACAGTGACCTTGCCTCTCCGTATACTTACATACGCGTATGCATATTATATACATAGGTACATCCACACGCACACAAGAGAGCCATTGCACAGAGGAGCTGCAAGTGCTGCAACAGCAGCAGCAGCATTAGGATTGGAAAGAAGGATGGGATTGTTGAAAAGAAATAGGAAGAGGAAGCGATGCATCTTTTGTTTCTTGTGTGTGTGTGTGTGTGTGTGTGTGTGTGTGCATGCGTGAGGGAGATACAGCAGCACATTTCTTCTGCATTTTGCGTGTGTAACCGCGCGTAGCTTTTCTCATTTCTCTTTTCAGACTGCTGTGCACATGCGTTAATGGAGACTGCAACACCAGAAAAGGACAGAGGAGAGGAGTGTTTCACCGAATACCACCTAAACGAGCAGTAGAAGGAGAGCTACAAAGCAAGCACGCATATATTTATATATGTATATACATACGACTATATGAATATAAGATATTCATGTATATACAGAGCAGACAAGCATATATATATATATATATACATATATGTATATATCTGTCTATATATATACACATATCAATATATACATATACGTCCTCGTATATATAGGTATATATGATATTCGTATATGTATATATACGTGTATAAAACATATACGTGGACGACAACACGCTTACATGTATTCAGAATTATGTATATACTATACGAGATTGATGAAAAGAGCAGAAGTCCCGGCAACGAGGAGAAAGGACTAACTAGTAAATGAATACTATGCGACTCCTTCCTTGCCGTGAGAGGGAGATGGGGAGGGCGTAGAAGAACTCAAAATTCCGAACGACTGCAAATAAAGTGGATACAGCCATATATCGTGAATAAACAACACCGGCGTCAAAGCGTATATTCGATAGAAAGGCGGACATAGGAAAAGTAGGGCTGCACCACATACACATGCATCTATACATATATAGAGACGCTCATACGTTCTGGTAAGGGGTGTGTCATGAGCTGGTAGTTTGATTGGTTCCTTTTGAGTTAACCAACAGAATTATCTTTCTTCGTATACACGCAGGTGACACGAATTCTGTAGTATTCTTACGCCGGTATTTTGCTACTGAAATATATGTACGTCCTGTGCACTGAAAATCCGATGGCGTTTTTGTATATACATATATATATAAGTGAATATATATACATATATACGCATCTCCCATCGACCCCCTCTGGGGAAGATCCCCTATACGCTGGGCCGCCGAGTTCACATCCGGCGCATGCTGTCAGTAAGCGCTTGCGTACCGGACGTGACACTGCCAACTCGCGCAGTATGTGTGCATTTGCAATATGTGTACACCTTGGATGAATGTCAAGAGCCTATGCAGACTGACAGCTCTCCGTACTACAGATGGTGTCTTAGTTGTACATATCTGCGTGGTCTACCTGCATATGTACATATATAGGTTTACTTGCAGGCGTACAATGTGCCTTTTGCTATTTTCAATAAGAACATCCATTTCCACGGGATGTATACGTTTACGTCTCTACATGTACGTACAGTAAGTTATATATACATGTAGACGAACGGTACGCGCCTTAGTATAAACAAGCCTACGAGGCTGTAGAGGCGTTTGCGGGTGAGAAAAGTAAACGCGAAGCCAGGAGAATATCACACAGCGCTGTCCAAGTGCAGACAAAAAAATGAGAGGCGCTCACACAAAACCGCTCGTCGGAAGCAGCGTAGTAAGCTGTTTTCCACTGCCGGTACAAACAGCTTCTCTTCCGCACTACCGGCCTGGCGCTCGGTACGTGAACTTTATGTAGAGGAAGCAAGAGAGAGAGACGTACGCCACACAGTTCTTCACGTAAAGCACATGGATTGCGCATGTTTTTTATTGGGCATGTACTGTGACATTGCCGATTTATAAACTACACCAGAAATGTTGCACAAGTCAGACACACCGCTAAAGCAGGAATGGCCGAAATTTTGTCGTTTCAGAGAGGACTCTACATAAGCATTCGATCAGTTCCGGTAAAAACTAAAAGGCTGCGTGCTCGTTTCATTCAAATTGGAATACATAGTCCACGTGAGACTCCACCTGTTGATCGCGACACGGCGGACGGCTCTACCGAGCAGCTGAACGCTAAAGCCTGTGATTCGGATACTGCACACTGCGGTCTAGTACGTGAGCTAGTCAGGGTGTCCACGACAGACCACTATACACACCGGAGAGAGAGCAGCGTCGTCCAGCAGAACGCATTCACGTTCGTGGAGCAGGGGACTGCCGTTGTGTAGGTGTGGGACCGCAAGACTCATACGTGCGCACGCATATAGCGGCGATTTCTTTGCGGGCGCGAGAAAGGTGTTGGGAGCGTCTAGGCGGTCTACACGCGTATCGCGGTAGGGTTGATTTTGCGAAATATGGAGCAGGGCCAGTGTGTACCCCATCCAGCGGACATACAACGGAGCTAGTCTTGCCCCGCAACCGCCGACACGCACGAAACGTTCTGCTGAAGCGGAGGTACCAAGTGATCTAGGTTATCCTACGACGTTGCAGAAAAGGCAGAACCCTCTCCAGAAGTACGTAGGTGTCTCCTTGTTAGTCTTCAAGTACACATGCAATATCGGAGCCCTGGCAGGACTCGACAAAAATGTGTCAGGAAGCTGCGCGTCAATTGTGAACTCATTTCTTCCTCTGAATTCGTATAAATACGAGACTTCAAGGCATGAGTAGATGAATACTACGCAACGCCGTTGACGTATGCATTCTTCGTAAACACGGTCTTGTCCCGCTCACACATACGCTCATGCAGTAATCCCCAGCTTTCTCATGAGTCAGTCACAGTGGGGAAAGGCCGCACCCTTCTGCGAAGGTTGAATGACACACCGGAGCAACAGAGTACCGTCCTTCGTAGCGGACAGGCCCGTAGCACATAGGTTTGGGAGCTGCAACACACCTTCAGAGACTGTGCAAACTGATTTTTTTCGGATGCAGCCTGTTTTCATAGCAGGGCCGTCGGGCAGACTATTTTTGGTAGTCATTCGAGCATTTTACGTCAAGCCACTACAGGGTGACACGCCTTTATTTTGGCTGCGTTCATGGCTAGATGGCCGAGCGCTGCTTTGAAAAACCAAGCACTTCAATGGTGTATTAATGTTCTGCGTGCTTCCGCGTGGAAAAGATGTTTATTGCGCCGCGATAGACAAAACTAAACCTGAATGCGATAGCACAGAGCAGGGTAAGTGTGAGCTTCTTGAAGCTCCCGCAGTACAAAGTAGTCATCCTGGCAGGGCGCTGGAGTTTCGTTTGCGTGCTTTGTTACTGTGTGTCACCTCCATAGACTATAGGCCGATCCAATGTACCGGCTACGTTTCTTTGTAGCAACATGCACTATAAGATGTTGAGGATTACATGCAGTTTACAGGGAGTTTTTTTACCCCGTGAAAGCTGACCAGCCAGCATCTGACACCACTACTAGGTCACAGGGAACACTCATGAAGGCCGATGGCCCACAGAGAAGTGGGGCTAGAGGCTTAACTTCTACGTTGAGATCCAAGTTCACAGCTCACGTTCGTTTACGCTTTTCAGAAGAGAAAAACACGTTCGGTACCCGTCCTACTCAAGCGGTGTTGAGCATCCGGTGTCCGACACAATTGCAGAGTCGTCCCAGATACCGACACGCTTTGGTAACAAAAGAAATCAAACTGTGGTGTAGCTATAGAGCTCGGGAGTCTCCAAGTGTTCAGGGACGAGACAGGCTTTTTTGTGGTTACAACCGTATATGTGCGCGACTTATGACTTTCATCACCCACCTGCATGCCTCCTGGCACATGAACGTATGGTGTTTTCACCGTTAAGCACGCACACGCATGATCGCGCTGCCGCGCCCCGCCCTACTTGAGAATCCCTCGCGACATATCCCTTCTGTTAGGGCTACCTGACACGCACTCGGGTCGGCGTGCGCGTAGACAGGTACGTATCTCCACCTACACTACGGGCAAAAACATCAGTCTGCGCCCTCTGATCAGCGTGCTCCTCTGTATACCAACATCTTTCACAGTAAAGCTCACGAAAGCATGTAAGACCGGAAAGAAAGAGACAGGTGCGGATGCAAAAGGCTCTGGAGCGGCTCCACAGGGAGGCTTCTCCAGCAGATTGAACACGGCTGTTCGAGGTTGGTACGTGCGTCCAGCGTGAGCGTCAGTGTCAACTCGCTTGTCGCGCTGTTCACAGCTCAAATGGTCCACTTGGAGGCCTGCGCCAGCGGCCACGGAAGCCTCAGGTCCAGTTTCTGCGCGACCGTAAATTGTGATCATCCCGCGCTGCTCTCGCTGTTGGCGCAGTTAAGAAAGCGCCGGCAAGCGGGAGCGCCGTTCGCCCGGTCGCCCTGGTAGCAGTAGCTTATCCAGGACAACCTACACACACTGCCTCTTCATCTCTAGTTTCCCAGTAGTTTACGTCTGGCTGTTGCTGACTAGCAAAGCAGCTTCTTCATTGAGGTGTCTGAATGGTAGTTCTCTCCAGCGTCGCACAAAAAAGCGGCGTATGACATTCCCTGCGCTCATGCTCTTAGCTATTGGCGCAATTACGTATATCATTATATATAGACAATAAAGCGATACTATATCATATATATATTATGTATATGTACCGTAGCTTATGCAAATGGGCTTGAACTACATATATATATGTAATATGGCTGATGCAGATGCACTTGAACTGCCTGTTTGTAGTAGTTCTGCAGAGGCTGTCATTGGAGCAAGGACAATGGCCCCCTGTATACGTGGTTCTACGGCCGTCGACTTGAGACTACTTTCGCCGCCGCTCGCGCGTTTGTTCATGTTTATGGCGGTGCTTCTGGTCTGGGTTTGTGGCCCTGGGGCTGCTGTCTACGTGTTTATCAGGAATAGCGAATGCCTCGCGATCACGCCCAAGGCCGGCCCACTGGGTAATATTATTGGAGTGAGGCGCTGCTTTAATCCTTTGGTTTCTTTAACAACACGAAGACACGTACTGGCAAAGCTGCATGGCCTGGCCGCAGCTTCCCGACAAACTGCTAATAAATCAGCTTCATTCAGGCCCCCACTCCCACCCAAGTAGATGCAGGTTTACAGAAATATTTCTGTCTCCAATTGATTCACGAGGTGCCAGATGAACAACGCCTTAACCAGTGTAAGAGTGCATTTGTG
>NW_026700556.1:0-63504 GCF_030435755.1 Ochotona princeps
TTGGTGAAGGGCATATTGAAGAAGAATCAGCCGAGTGGTTCTTGTGGGAGAACAACTCCATTTGGCTCACTAACTTCACACACCATCAGGCTTCCAAGCAGCTCTCAAGGAAACTCAGTTTTCACACTCTATGCTTAGTGCTCTTTGAGTGCATTATCTAGGAATGAACCTGGTAGAGCATCCCACACAAACGAATGCTCCACATGCGGGTTTCACATGCCACCAATTCTACATTCACAGGCAACTTCAGCGCCACAGCCGTTTTCAGATAGCCCTCAATGCAAAGGCTCTAGACGCAAATATTGGTGTGAGAGCTAATTGAGTGAAGGAAACACTGCATGTTGGTGAAGGGCATATTGAAGAAGAATCAGCTGAGTGGTTCTTGTGGGAGAACAACTCCATTTGGCTCACTAACTTCACACACCATCAGGCTTCCAAGCAGCTCTCAAGGAAACTCAGTTTTCACACTCTATGCTTAGTGCCCTTTGAGGGCCTAGGGATGAAATGAATCTTGGTGAGCATCCCACACAAACGAATGCTCCACATGCGGGTTTCACATGCCACCAACTCCACATTAACATGCAACTTCAGCGCCACAGCCGTTTTCAGATAGACCTCAATGCAAAGGCTCTAGACACAAATATTGGTGTGAGAGCTAATTCAATCAAGGAAACACTGCATGTTGGTGAAGGGCATATTGAAGAAGAATCAGCCGAGTGGTGCTTGTGGGAGAACAACTCCATTTGCCTCACTAACTTCATACACCATCAGGCTTCCAAGCAGCTCTCAAGGAAACTCAGTTTTCACACTCTATGCTTAGTGCCCTTTGAGTGCATTATCTAGGAATGAACCTGGTAGAGCATCCCACACAAACGAATGCTCCACATGCGGGTTTCACATGCCACCAACTCCACATTCACAGGCAACTTCAGCGCCACAGCCGTTTTTAAGATAGCCCTCAATGCAAAGGCTCTAGACGCAAATATTGGTGTGAGAGCTAATTCAATCAAGGAAACACTGCATGTTGGTGAAGGGCATATTGAAGAAGAATCAGCTGAGTGGTTCTTGTGGGAGAACAACTCCATTGGCTCACTAACTTCACACACCATCAGGCTTCCAAGCAGCTGTCAAGGAAACTCAGTTTTCACACTCTATGCTTAGTGCCCTTTGAGTGCCTATGGCTGAAATGAAGCTTGGTGAGCATCCCACACAAACGAATGCTCCACATGCGGGTTTCACATGCCAACAACTCCACATTCACAGGCAACTTCAGCACCACAGCCGTTTTCAGATAGCCCTCAATGCAAAGGCTCTAGACGCAAATATTGGTGTGAGAGCTAATTCAATCAAGGAAACACTGCATGTTGGTGAAGGGCATATTGAAGAAGAATCAGCCGAGTGGTTCTTGTGGGAGAACAACTCCATTTGGCTCACTAACTTCACACACCATCAGGCTTCCAAGCAGCTCTCAAGGAAACTCAGTTTTCACACTCTATGCTTAGTGCCCTTTGAGTGCATCATCTAGGAATGAACCTGGTAGAGCATCCCACACAAACCAATGCTCCACATGCGGGTTTCACATGCCACCAATTCTACATTCACAGGCAACTTCAGCGCCACAGCCGTTTTCAGATAGCCCTCAATGCAAAGGCTCTAGATGCAAATATTGGTGTGAGAGCTAATTCAATCAAGGAAACACTGCATGTTGGTGAAGGGCATATTGAAGAAGAATCAGCTGAGTGGTTCTTGTGGGAGAACAACTCCATTTGGCTCACTAACTTCACACACCATCAGGCTTCCAAGCAGCTCTCAAGGAAACTCAGTTTTCACACTCTATGCTTAGTGCCCTTTGAGGGCCTAGGGATGAAATGAATCTTGGTGAGCATCCCACACAAACGAATGCTCCACATGCGGGTTTCACATGCCACCAACTCCACATTCACATGCAACTTCAGCGCCACAGCCGTTTTCAGATAGACCTCAATGCAAAGGCTCTAGACACAAATATTGGTGTGAGAGCTAATTCAATCAAGGAAACAATGCATGTTGGTGAAGGGCATATTGAAGAAGAATCAGCCGAGTGGTTCTTGTGGGAGAACAACTCCATTTGGCTCACTAACTTCACACACCATCAGGCTTCCAAGCAGCTCTCAAGGAAACTCAGTTTTCACACTCTATGCTTAGTGCCCTTTGAGTGCATTATCTAGGAATGAACCTGGTAGAGCATCCCACACAAACGAATGCTCCACATGCGGGTTTCACATGCCACCAACTCCACATTCACAGGCAACTTCAGCGCCACAGCCGTTTTCAGATAGACCTCAATGCAAAGGCTCTAGACGCAAATATTGGTGTGAGAGCTAATTCAATGAAGGAAACACTGCATGTTGGTGAAGGGCATATTGAAGAAGAATCAGCTGAGTGGTTCTTGTGGGAGAACAACTCCATTTGGCTCACTAACTTCACACACCATCAGGCTTCCAAGCAGCTCTCAAGGAAACTCAGTTTTCACACTCTATGCTTAGTGCCCTTTGAGTGCCTATGGCTGAAATGAAGCTTGGTGAGCATCCCACACAAACGAATGCTCCACATGCGGGTTTCACATGCCAACAACTCCACATTCACAGGCAACTTCAGCACCACAGCCGTTTCCAGATAGCCCTCAATGCAAAGGCTCTAGACGCAAATATTGGTGTGAGAGATAATTCAATCAAGGAAACACTGCATGTTGGTGAAGGCATATTGAAGAAGAATCAGCCGAGTGGTTCTTGTGAGAGAACAACTCCATTTGGCTCACTAACTTCACACACCATCAGGCTTCCAAGCAGCTCTCAAGGAAACTCAGTTTTCACACTCTATGCTTAGTGCCCTTTGAGTGCATTATCTAGGAATGAACCTGGTAGAGCATCCCACACAAACGAATGCTCCACATGCGGGTTTCACATGCCACCAATTCTACATTCACAGGCAACTTCAGGCGCCACAGCCGTTTTCAGATAGCCCTCAATGCAAAGGCTCTAGACGCAAATATTGGTGTGAGAGCTAATTCAATCAAGGAAACACTGCATGTTGGTGAAGGGCATATTGAAGAAGAATCAGCCGAGTGGTTCTTATGGAGAACAACTCCATTTGGCTCACTAACTTCACACACCATCAGGCTTCCAAGCAGCTCTCAAGGAAACTCAGTTTTCACACTCTATGCTTAGTGCCCTTTGAGGGCCTAGGATGAAATGAATCTTGGTGAGCATCCACACAAACGAATGCTCCACATGCGGGTTTCACATGCCACCAACTCCACATTCACATGCAACTTCAGCGCCACAGCCGTTTCAGATAGACCTCAATGCAAAGGCTCTAGACACAAATATTGGTGTGAGAGCTAATTCAATCAAGGAAACACTGCATGTTGGTGAAGGGGCATATTGAAGAAGAAATCAGCCGAGTGGTTCTTGTGGGAGAACAACTCCATTTGGCTCACTAACTTCATACACATCAGGCTTCCAAGCAGCTCTCAAGGAAACTCAGTTTTCACACTCTATGCTTAGTGCCCTTTGAGTGCATTATCTAGGAATGAACTTGGTAGAGCATCCCACACAAACGAATGCTCCACATGCGGGTTCACATGCCACCAACTCCACATTCACAGGCAACTTCAGCGCCACAGCCGTTTTCAGATAGCCCTCAATGCAAAGGCTCTAGACACAAATATTGGTGTGAGAGCTAATTCAATCAAGGAAACACTGCATGTTGGTGAAGGGCATATTGAAGAAGAATCAGCCAAGTGGTTCTTGTGGGAGAACAACTCCATTTGGCTCACTAACTTCACACACCATCAGGCTTCCAAGCAGCTCTCAAGAAACTCAGTTTTCACACTCTATGCTTAGTGCCCTTTGAGTGCATTATCTAGGAATGAACCTGTAGAGCATCCCACACAAACGAATGCTCCACATGCAGGTTTTCCACATGCCACCAACTCCACATTCACAGGAAACTTCAGCGCCACAGCCGTTTTCAGATAGCCCTCAATGCAAAGGCTCTAGACGCATATATTGGTGTGAGAGCTAATTCAATCAAGGAATCACTGCATGTTGGTGAAGGGCATATTGAAGAAGAATCAGCCGAGTGGTTCTTGTGGAGAACAACTCCATTTGGCTCACTAACTTCACACACCATCAGGCTTCCAAGCAGCTCTCAAGGAAACTCAGTTTTCACACTCTAATGCTTAGTGCCCTTTGAGAGCCTATGGCTGAAATGAAGCTTGGTGAGCATCCCACACAAACGAATGCTCCACATGCGGGGTTTCACATGCCAACAACTCCACATTCACAGGCAACTTCAGCACCACAGCCGTTTTCAGATAGCCCTCAATGCAAAGGCTCTAGACGCAAATATTGGTGTGAGAGCTAATTCAATCAAGGAAACACTGCATGTTGGTGAAGGGCATATTGAAGAAGAATCAGCCGAGTGGTTCTTGTGAGAGAACAACTCCATTTGGCTCACTAACTTCACACACCATCAGGCTTCCAAGCAGCTCTCAAGGAAACTCAGTTTTCACACTGTATGCTTAGTGCCCTTTGAGGGCCTAGGGCTGAAATGAATCTTGGTGAGCATCCCACACAAACGAATGCTCCACATGCGGGTTTCACATGCCACCAATTCCACATTCACAGGCAACTTCAGCGCCACAGCCGTTTTCAGATAGACCTCAATGCAAAGGCTCTAGATGCAAATATTGGTGTGAGAGCTAATTCAATCAAGGAAACACTGCATGTTGGTGAAGGGCATATTGAAGAAGAATCAGCCGAGTGGTTCTGTGGGAGAACAACTCCATTTGGCTCACTAACTTCACACACCATCAGGCTTCCAAGCAGCTCTCAAGAAACTCAGTTTTCACACTCTATGCTTAGTGTCCTTTGAGTGCCTAGGGCTGAAATGAATCTTGGTGAGCATCCCACACAAACGAATGCCCCACATGCGGGTTTCACATGCCACCAACTCCACATTCACAGGCAACGTCAGCACCACAGCCGTTTTCAGATAGCCCTGAATGCAAAGGCTCTAGACGCAAATAGTGGTGTGAGAGCTAATTCAATCAAGGATACACTGCATGTTGGTGAAGGGCATATTGAAGAAGAATCAGCTGAGTGGTTCTTGTGGGAGAACAACTCCATTGCTCACTAACTTCACACACCATCAGGCTTCCAAGCAGCTCTCAAGGAAACTCAGTTTTCACACTCTATGCTTAGTGCCCTTTGAGTGCCTATGGCTGAAATGAAGCTTGGTGAGCATCCCACACAAACGAATGCTCACATGCGGGTTTCACATGCCAACAACTCCACATTCACAGGCAACTTCAGCACCACAGCCGTTTTCAGATAGCCCTCAATGCAAAGGCTCTAGACGCAAATATTGGTGTGAGAGCTAATTCAATCAAGGAAACACTGCATGTTGGTGAAGGGCATATTGAAGAAGAATCAGCCGAGTGGTTCTTGTGGAGAACAACTCCATTTGGCTCACTAACTTCACACACCATCAGGCTTCCAAGCAGCTCTCAAGGAAACTCAGTTTTCACACTCTATGCTTAGTGCCCTTTGAGTGCATTATCTAGGAATGAACCTGGTAGAGCATCCCACACAAACCAATGCTCCACATGCGGGTTTCACATGCCACCAATTCTACATTCACAGGCAACTTCAGCGCCACAGCCGTTTTCAGATAGCCCTCAATGCAAAGGCTCTAGAGGCAAATATTGGTGTGAGAGCTAATTCAATCAAGGAACACTGCATGTTGGTGAAGGGCATATTGAAGAAGAATCAGCTGAGTGTTCTTGTGGGAGAACAACTCCATTTGGCTCACTAACTTCACACACCATCAGGCTTCCAAGCAGCTCTCAAGGAAACTCAGTTTTCACACTCTATGCTTAGTGCCCTTTGAGGGCCTAGGGATGAAATGAATCTTGGTGAGCATCCCACACAACGAATGCTCCACATGCGGGTTTCACATGCCACCAACTCCACATTCACATGCAACTTCAGCGCCACAGCCGTTTTCAGATAGACCTCAATGCAAAGGCTCTAGACACAAATATTGGTGTGAGAGCTAATTCAATCAAGGAAACAATGCATGTTGGTGAAGGGCATATTGAAGAAGAATCAGCCGAGTGGTTCTTGTGGGAGAACAACTCCATTTGGCTCACTAACTTCACACACCATCAGGCTTCCAAGCAGCTCTCAAGGAAACTCAGTTTCACACTCTATGCTTAGTGCCCTTTGAGTGCATTATCTAGGAATGAACACTGGTAGAGCATCCCACACAAACGAATGCTCCACATGCGGTTTCACATGCCACCAACTCCACATTCACAGGCAACTTCAGCGCCACAGCCGTTTTCAGATAGACCTCAATGCAAAGGCTCTAGACGCAAATATTGGTGTGAGAGCTAATTCAATCAAGGAAACACTGCATGTTGGTGAAGGGCATATTGAAGAAGAATCAGCTGAGTGGTTCTTGTGGGAGAACAACTCCATTTGGCTCACTAACTTCACACCATCAGGCTTCCAAGCAGCTCTCAAGGAAACTCAGTTTTCACACTCTATGCTTAGTGCCCTTTGAGTGCCTATGGCTGAAATGAAGCTTGGTGAGCATCCCACACAACGAATGCTCCACATGCGGGTTTCACATGCCAACAACTCCACATTCACAGGCAACTTCAGCACCACAGCCGTTTCCAGATAGCCCTCAATGCAAAGGCTCTAGACGCAAATATTGGTGTGAGAGATAATTCAATCAAGGAAACACTGCATGTTGGTGAAGGGCATATTGAAGAAGAATCAGCCGAGTGGTTCTTGTGAGAGAACAACTCCATTTGGCTCACTAACTTCACACACCATCAGGCTTCCAAGCAGCTCTCAAGGAAACTCAGTTTCACACTCTATGCTTAGTGCCCTTTGAGTGCATTATCTAGGAATGAACCTGGTAGATCATCCCACACAAACGAATGCTCCACATGCGGGTTTCACATGCCACCAATTCTACATTCACAGGCAACTTCAGCGCCACAGCCGTTTTCAGATAGCCCTCAATGCAAAGGCTCTAGATGCAAATATTGGTGTGAGAGCTAATTCAATCAAGGAAACACTGCATGTTGGTGAAGGGCATATTGAAGAAGAATCAGCCGAGTGGTTCTTATGGGAGAACAACTCCATTTGGCTCACTAACTTCACACACCATCAGGCTTCCAAGCAGCTCTCAAGGAAACTCAGTTTTCACACTCTATGCTTAGTGCCCTTTGAGGGCCTAGGCATAGAGTGTGAATCTTGGTGAGCATCCCACACAAACGAATGCTCCACATGCGGGTTTCACATGCCACCAACTCCACATTCACATGCAACTTCAGCGCCACAGCCGTTTTCAGATAGACCTCAATGCAAAGGCTCTAGACACAAATATTGGTGTGAGAGCTAATTCAATCAAGGAAACACTGCATGTTGGTGAAGGGCATATTGAAGAAGAATCAGCCGAGTTGTTCTTGTGGGAGAACAACTCCATTTGGCTCACTAACTTCATACACCATCAGGCTTCCAAGCAGCTCTCAAGGAAACTCAGTTTTCACACTCTATGCTTAGTGCCCTTTGAGTGCATTATCTAGGAATGAACTTGGTAGAGCATCCCACACAAACGAATGCTCCACATGCGGGTTTCACATGCCACCAACTCCACATTCACAGGCAACTTCAGCGCCACAGCCGTTTTCAGATAGCCCTCAATGCAAAGGCTCTAGACACAAATATTGGTGTGAGAGCTAATTCAATCAAGGAAACACTGCATGTTGGTGAAGGGCATATTGAAGAAGAATCAGCCAAGTGGTTCTTGTGGGAGAACAACTCCATTTGGCTCACTAACTTCACACACCATCAGGCTTCCAAGCAGCTCTCAAGGAAACTCAGTTTTCACACTCTATGCTTAGTGCCCTTTGAGTGCATTATCTAGGAATGAACCTGGTAGAGCATCCCACACAAACGAATGCTCCACATGCAGGTTTCACATGCCACCAACTCCACATTCACAGGAAACTTCAGCGCCACAGCCGTTTTCAGATAGCCCTCAATGCAAAGGCTCTAGACGCATATATTGGTGTGAGAGCTAATTCAATCAAGGAAACACTGCATGTTGGTGAAGGGCATATTGAAGAAGAATCAGCCGAGTGGTTCTTGTGGGAGAACAACTCCATTTGGCTCACTAACTTCACACACCATCAGGCTTCCAAGCAGCTCTCAAGGAAACTCAGTTTTCACACTCTATGCTTAGTGCCCTTTGAGAGCCTATGGCTGAAATGAAGCTTGGTGAGCATCCCACACAAACGAATGCTCCACATGCGGGTTTCACATGCCAACAACTCCACATTCACAGGCAACTTCAGCACCACAGCCGTTTTCAGATAGCCCTCAATGCAAAGGCTCTAGACGCAAATATTGGTGTGAGAGCTAATTCAATCAAGGAAACACTGCATGTTGGTGAAGGGCATATTGAAGAAGAATCAGCCGAGTGGTTCTTGTGAGAGAACAACTCCATTTGGCTCACTAACTTCACACACCATCAGGCTTCCAAGCAGCTCTCAAGGAAACTCAGTTTTCACACTGTATGCTTAGTGCCCTTTGAGGGCCTAGGGCTGAAATGAATCTTGGTGAGCATCCCACACAAACGAATGCTCCACATGCGGGTTTCACATGCCACCAATTCCACATTCACAGGCAACTTCAGCGCCACAGCCGTTTTCAGATAGACCTCAATGCAAAGGCTCTAGATGCAAATATTGGTGTGAGAGCTAATTCAATCAAGGAAACACTGCATGTTGGTGAAGGGCATATTGAAGAAGAATCAGCCGAGTGGTTCTTGTGGGAGAACAACTCCATTTGGCTCACTAACTTCACACACCATCAGGCTTCCAAGCAGCTCTCAAGGAAACTCAGTTTTCACACTCTATGCTTAGTGTCCTTTGAGTGCCTAGGGCTGAAATGAATCTTGGTGAGCATCCCACACAAACGAATGCCCCACATGCGGGTTTCACATGCCACCAACTCCACATTCACAGGCAACGTCAGCACCACAGCCGTTTTCAGATAGCCCTCAATGCAAAGGCTCTAGACGCAAATAGTGGTGTGAGAGCTAATTCAATCAAGGATACACTGCATGTTGGTGAAGGGCATATTGAAGAAGAATCAGCCGAGTGGTTCTTGTGGGAGAACAACTCCATTTGGCTCACTAACTTCACACACCATCAGGCTTCCAAGCAGCTCTCAAGGAAACTCAGTTTTCACACTCTATGCTTAGGGCTCTTTGAGTGCATTATCTAGGAATGAACCTGGTAGAGCATCCCGCACAAACGAATGCTCCACAAGCGGGTTTCACATGCCACCAACTCCACATTCACAGGCAACTTCAGCACCACAGCCGTTTTCAGATAGCCCTCAATGCAAAGGCTCTAGACGCAAATATTGGTGTGAGAGCTAATTCAATCAAGGAAACACTGCATGTTGGTGAAGGGCATATTGAAGAAGAATCAGCTGAGTAGTTCTTGTGGGAGAACAACTCCATTTGGCTCACTAACTTCACACACCATCAGGCTTCCAAGCAGCTCTCAAGGAAACTCAGTTTTCACACTCTATGCTTAGTGTCCTTTGACTGCCTAGGGCTGAAATGAAGCTTGGTGAGCATCCCACACAAACGAATGCTCCACATGCGGGTTTCACATGCCACCAACTCCACATTCACAGGCAACTTCAGCACCATAGCCGTTTTCAAATAGCCCTCAATGCAAAGGCTCTAGACGCAAATATTGGTGTGAGAGCTAATTGAGTGAAGGAAACACTGCATGTTGGTGAAGGGCATATTGAAGAAGAATCAGCCGAGTGGTTCTTGTGGGAGAACAACTCCATTTGGCTCACTAACTTCACACACCATCAGGCTTCCAAGCAGCTCTCAAGGAAACTCAGTTTTCACACTCTATGCTTAGTGCCCTTTGAGTGCATTATCTAGGAATGAACCTGGTAGAGCATCCCACACAAATGAATGCTCCACATGCGGGTTTCACATGCCACCAGCTCCACATTCACAGGCAACTTCAGCGCCACAGCCGTTTTCAGATAGCCCTCAGTGCAAAGGCTCTAGACGCAAATATTGGTGTGAGAGCTAATTGAGTGAAGGAAACACTGCATGTTGGTGAAGGGCATATTGAAGAAGAATCAGCCGAGTGGTTCTTGTGGGAGAACAACTCCATTTGGCTCACTAACTTCACACACCATCAGGCTTCCAAGCAGCTCTCAAGGAAACTCAGTTTTCACACTCTATGCTTAGTGCCCTTTGAGTGCATTATGTATTGATGAACCTGGTAGAGCATCCCACACAAACGAATGCTCCACAAGCGGGTTTCACATGCCACCAACTCCACATTCACAGGCAACTTCAGCGCCACAGCCGTTTTCAGATAGCCCTCAATGCAAAGGCTCTAGACGCAAATATTGGTGTGAGAGCTAATTCAATCAAGGAAACACTGCATGTTGGTGAAGGGCATATTGAAGAAGAATCAGCCGAGTGGTTCTTGTGGGAGAACAACTCCATTTGGCTCACTAACTTCACACACCATCAGCCTTCCAAGCAGCTCTCAAGGAAACTCAGTTTTCACACTCTATGCTTAGTGCCCTTTGAGGGCCTAGGGCTGAAATGAATCTTGGTGAGCATCCCACACAAACGAATGCTCCACATGCGGGTTTCACATGCCACCAACTCCACATTCACAGGCAACTTCAGCGCCACAGCCGTTTTCAGATAGCCCACAATGCAGAGGCTCTAGACGCAAATAGTGGTGTGAGAGCTAATTCAGTCAAGGAAACACTGCATGTTGGTGAAGGGCATATTGAAGAAGAATCAGCCGAGTGGTTCTTGTGGGAGAACAACTCCATTTGCCTCACTAACTTCACACACCATCAGGCTTCCAAGCAGCTCTCAAGGAAACTCAGTTTTCACACTCTATGCTTAGTGCTCTTTGAGTGCATTATCTAGGAATGAACCTGGTAGAGCATCCCACACAAACGAATGCTCCACAAGCGGGTTTCACATGCCACCAACTCCACATTCACAGGCAACTTCAGCGCCACAGCCGTTTTCAGATAGCCCTCAATGCAAAGGCTCTAGACGCAAATATTGGTGTGAGAGCTAATTCAATCAAGGAAACACTGCATGTTGGTGAAGGGCATATTGAAGAAGAATCAGCTGAGTGGTTCTTGTGGGAGAACAACTCCATTTGGCTCACTAACTTCACACACCATCAGGCTTCCAAGCAGCTCTCAAGGAAACTCAGTTTTCACACTCTATGCTTAGTGTCCTTTGACTGCCTAGGGCTGAAATGAAGCTTGGTGAGCATCCCACACAAACGAATGCTCCACATGCGGGTTTCACATGCCACCAACTCCACATTGACAGGCAACTTCAGCACCACAGCCGTTTTCAGATAGCCCTCAGTGCAAAGGCTCTAGACGCAAATATTGGTGTGAGAGCTAATTGAGTGAAGGAAACACTGCATGTTGGTGAAGGGCATATTGAAGAAGAATCAGCCGAGTGGTTCTTGTGGGAGAACAACTCCATTTGGCTCACTAACTTCACACACCATCAGGCTTCCAAGCAGCTCTCAAGGAAACTCAGTTTTCACACTCTATGCTTAGTGCCCTTTGAGTGCATTATGTATTGATGAACCTGGTAGAGCATCCCACACAAACGAATGCTCCACAAGCGGGTTTCACATGCCACCAACTCCACATTCACAGGCAACGTCAGCGCCACAGCCGTTTTCAGGTAGCCCTCAATGCAAAGGCTCTAGACGCAAATATTGGTGTGAGAGCTAATTCAGTGAAGGAAACACTGCATGTTGGTGAAGGGCATATTGAAGAAGAATCAGCCGAGTGGTTCTTGTGGGAGAACAACTCCATTTGGCTCACTAACTTCACACACCATCAGGCTTCCAAGCAGCTCTCAAGGAAACTCAGTTTTCACACTCTATGCTTAGTGCCCTTTGAGTGCCTAGGGCTGAAATGAATCTTGGTGAGCATCCCACACAAACGAATGCTCCACATGCGGGTTTCACATGCCACCAACTCCACATTCACAGGCAACTTCAGTGCCACAGCCATTTTCAGATAGCCCTCAATGCAAAGGCTCTAGACGCAAATATTGGTGTGAGAGCTAATTCAATGAAAGAAACACTGCATGTTGGTGAAGGGCATATTGAAGAAGAATCACCTGAGTGGTTCTTGTGCGAGAACAACTCCATTTGCCTCACTAACTTCACACACCATCAGGCTTCCAAGCAGCTCTCAAGGAAACTCAGTTTTCACACTCTATGCTTAGTGCCCTTTGAGTGCATTATCTAGGAATGAACCTGGTAGAGCATAACACACAAACGAATGCTCCACATGCGGGTTTCACATGCCACCAACTCCACATTCACAGGAAACTTCAGCGCCAAAGCGTTTTCAGATAGCCCTCAATGCAAAGGCTCTAGACGCAAATAGTGGTGTGAGAGCTAATTCAATCAAGGAAACACTGCATCTTGGTGAAGGGCATATTGAAGAAGAATCAGCCGAGTGGTTCTTGTGGGAGAACAACTCCATTTGGCTCACTAACTTCACACACCATCAGGCTTCCAAGCAGCTCTCAAGGAAACTCAGTTTTCACACTCTATGCTTAGTGTCCTTTGACTGCCTAGGGCTGAAATGAAGCTTGGTGAGCATCCCACACAAACGAATGCTCCACATGCGGGTTTCACATGCCACCAACTCCACATTCACAGGCAACTTCAGCACCACAGCCGTTTTCAAATAGCCCTCAATGCAAAGGCTCTAGACGCAAATATTGGTGTGAGAGCTAGTTGAGTGAAGGAAACACTGCATGTTGGTGAAGGGCATATTGAAGAAGAATCAGCCGAGTGGTTCTTGTGGGAGAACAACTCCATTTGGCTCACTAACTTCACACACCATCAGGCTTCCAAGCAGCTCTCAAGGAAACTCAGTTTTCACACTCTATGCTTAGTGCCCTTTGAGTGCATTATCTAGGAATGAACCTGGTAGAGCATCCCACACAAATGAATGCTCCACATGCGGGTTTCACATGCCACCAGCTCCACATTCACAGGCAACTTCAGCGCCACAGCCGTTTTCAGATAGCCCTCAATGCAAAGGCTCTAGACGCAAATATTGGTGTGAGAGCTAATTCAATCAAGGAAACACTGCATGTTGGTGAAGGGCATATTGAATAAGAATCAGCCGAGTGGTTCTTGTGGGAGAACAACTCCATTTGGCTCACTAACTTCACACACCATCAGGCTTCCAAGCAGCTCTCAAGGAAACTCAGTTTTCACACTCTATGCTTAGTGCCCTTTGAGTGCCTAGGGCTGAAATGAAGCTTGGTGAGCATCCCACACAAACGAATGCTCCACATGCGGGTTTCACATGCCACCAACTCCACATTCACATGCAACTTCAGCGCCACAGCCGTTTTCAGATAGACCTCAATGCAAAGCTCTAGACACAAATATTGGTGTGAGAGCTAATTCAATCAAGGAAACACTGCATGTTGGTGAAGGGCATATTGAAGAAGAATCAGCCGAGTGGTTCTTGTGGGAGAACAACTCCATTTGGCTCACTAACTTCACACACCATCAGGCTTCCAAGCAGCTCTCAAGGAAACTCAGTTTTCACACTCTATGCTTAGTGCCCTTTGAGGGCCTAGGGATGAAATGAATCTTGGTGAGCATCCCACACAAACGAATGCTCCACATGCGGGTTTCACATGCCACCAACTCCACATTCACAGGCAACTTCAGCGCCACAGCCGTTTTCAGATAGCCCACAATGCAGAGGCTCTAGACGCAAATAGTGGTGTGAGAGATAATTCAGTCAAGGAAACACTGCATGTTGGTGAAGGGCATATTGAAGAAGAATCAGCCGAGTGGTTCTTGTGGGAGAACAACTCCATTTGCCTCACTAACTTCACACACCATCAGGCTTCCAAGCAGCTCTCAAGGAAACTCAGTTTTCACACTCTATGCTTAGTGCCCTTTGAGTGCATTATCTAGGAATGAACCTGATAGAGCATCCCACACAAACGAATGCTCCACAAGCGGGTTTCACATGCCACCAACTCCACATTCACAGGCAACTTCAGCGCCACAGCCGTTTTCAGATAGCCCTCAATGCAAGGCTCTAGACGCAAATATTGGTGTGAGAGCAAATTCAATCAAGGAAACACTGCATGTCGGTGAAGGGCATATTAAAGAAGAATCAGCCGATTGGTTCTTGTGGGAGAACAACTCCATTTGGCTCACTAACTTCACACACCATCAGGCTTCCACGCAGATCTCAAGGAAACTCAGTTTTCACACTCTATGCTTAGTGCCCTTTGAGTGCATTATCTAGGAATGAAACTGGTAGAGCATCCCACACAAACGAATGGTCCACATGCGGGTTTCACATGCCACCAACTCCACATTCACAGGCAACTTCAGCGCCACAGCCGTTTTCAGATAGACCTCAATGCAAAGGCTCTAGACGCAAATATTGGAGTGAGAGCTAATTCAATCAAGGAAACACTGCATGTTGGTGAAGGGCATATTGAAGAAGAATCAGCCGAGTGGTTCTTGTGGGAGAACAACTCCATTTGGCTCACTAACTTCACACACCATCAGGCTTCCAAGCAGCTCTCAAGGAAACTCAGTTTTCACACTCTATGCTTAGTGCCCTTTGAGTGCCTAGGGCTGAAATGAATCTTGGTGAGCATCCCACACAAACGAATGCTCCACATGCGGGTTTCACATGCCACCAACTCCACATTCACAGGCAACTTCAGCGCCACAGCCGTTTTCAGATAGACCTCAATGCAAAGGCTCTAGATGCAAATATTGGTGTGAGAGCTAATTCAATCAAGGAAACACTGCATGTTGGTGAAGGGCATATTGAAGAAGAATCAGCCGAGTGGTTCTTGTGGGAGAACAACTCCATTTGGCTCACTAACTTCACACACCATCAGGCTTCCAAGCAGCTCTCAAGGAAACTCAGTTTTCACACTCTATGCTTAGTGCCCTTTGAGTGCATTATGTATTGATGAACCTGGTAGAGCATCCCACACAAACGAATGCTCCACAAGCGGGTTTCACATGCCACCAACTCCACATTCACAGGCAACGTCAGCGCCACAGCCGTTTTCAGATAGCCCTCAATGCAAAGGCTCTAGACGCAAATATTGGTGTGAGAGCTAATTCAGTGAAGGAAACACTGCATGTTGGTGAAGGGCATATTGAAGAAGAATCAGCCGAGTGGTTCTTGTGGGAGAACAACTCCATTTGGCTCACTAACTTCACAAACCATCAGGCTTCCAAGCAGCTCTCAAGGAAACTCAGTTTTCACACTCTATGCTTAGTGTCCTTTGACTGCCTAGGGCTGAAATGAAGCTTGGTGAGCATCCCACACAAACGAATGCTCCACATGCGGGTTTCACATGCCACCAACTCCACATTCACAGGCAACTTCAGTGCCACAGCCATTTTCAGATAGCCCTCAATGCAAAGGCTCTAGACGCAAATATTGGTGTGAGAGCTAATTCAATGAAAGAAACACTGCATGTTGGTGAAGGGCATATTGAAGAAGAATCACCTGAGTGGTTCTTGTGCGAGAACAACTCCATTTGCCTCACTAACTTCACACACCATCAGGCTTCCAAGCAGCTCTCAAGGAAACTCAGTTTTCACACTCTATGCTTAGTGCCCTTTGAGTGCATTATCTAGGAATGAACCTGGTAGAGCATAACACACAAACGAATGCTCCACAAGCGGGTTTCACATGCCACCAACTCCACATTCACAGGAAACTTCAGCGCCAAAGCGTTTTCAGATAGACCTCAATGCAAAGGCTCTAGACGCAAATATTGGTGTGAGAGCTAATTCAATCAAGGAAACACTGCATGTTGGTGAAGGGCATATTGAAGAAGAATCAGCCGAGTGGTTCTTGTGGGAGAACAACTCCATTTGGCTCACTAACTTCACACACCATCAGGCTTCCAAGCAGCTCTCAAGGAAACTCAGTTTTCACACTCTATGCTTAGTGTCCTTTGACTGCCTAGGGCTGAAATGAAGCTTGGTGAGCATCCCACAGAAACGAATGCTCCACATGCGGGTTTCACATGCCACCAACTCCACATTCACAGGCAACTTCAGCGCCACAGCCGTTTTCAAATAGCCCTCAATGCAAAGGCTCTAGACGCAAATATTGGTGTGAGAGCTAATTGAGTGAAGGAAACACTGCATGTTGGTGAAGGGCATATTGAAGAAGAATCAGCCGAGTGGTTCTTGTGGGAGAACAACTCCATTTGGCTCACTAACTTCACACACCATCAGGCTTCCAAGCAGCTCTCAAGGAAACTCAGTTTTCACACTCTATGCTTAGTGCCCTTTGAGTGCATTATCTAGGAATGAACCTGGTAGAGCATCCCACACAAATGAATGCTCCACATGCGGGTTTCACATGCCACCAGCTCCACATTCACAGGCAACTTCAGCGCCACAGCCGTTTTCAGATAGCCCTCAATGCAAAGGCTCTAGACGCAAATATTGGTGTGAGAGCTAATTCAATCAAGGAAACACTGCATGTTGGTGAAGGGCATATTGAAGAAGAATCAGCCGAGTGGTTCTTGTGGGAGAACAACTCCATTTGGCTCACTAACTTCACACACCATCAGGCTTCCAAGCAGCTCTCAAGGAAACTCAGTTTTCACACTCTATGCTTAGTGCCCTTTGAGTGCCTAGGGCTGAAATGAAGCTTGGTGAGCATCCCACACAAACGAATGCTCCACATGCGGGTTTCACATGCCACCAACTCCACATTCACATGCAACTTCAGCGCCACAGCCGTTTTCAGATAGACCTCAATGCAAAGCTCTAGACACAAATATTGGTGTGAGAGCTAATTCAATCAAGGAAACAATGCATGTTGGTGAAGGGCATATTGAAGAAGAATCAGCCGAGTGGTTCTTGTGGGAGAATAACTCCATTTGGCTCACTAACTTCATACACCATCAGGCTTCCAAGCAGCTCTCAAGGAAACTCAGTTTTCACACTCTATGCTTAGTGCCCTTTGAGTGCATTATCTAGGAATGAACCTGGTAGAGCATCCCACACAAACGAATGCTCCACATGCGGGTTTCACATGCCACCAACTCCACATTCACAGGCAACTTCAGCGCCACAGCCGTTTTCAGATAGCCCTCAATGCAAAGGCTCTAGACGCAAATATTGGTGTGAGAGCTAATTCAATCAAGGAAACACTGCATGTTGGTGAAGGGCATATTGAAGAAGAATCAGCTGAGTGGTTCTTGTGGGAGAATAACTCCATTTGGCTCACTAACTTCACACACCATCAGGCTTCCAAGCAGCTCTCAAGGAAACTCAGTTTTCACACTCTATGCTTAGTGCCCTTTGAGTGCCTATGGCTGAAAAGAAGCTTGGTGAGCATCCCACACAAACGAATGCTCCACATGCGGGTTTCACATGCCACCAACTCCACATTCACAGGCAACTTCAGCACCACAGCCGTTTTCAGATAGCCCTCAATGCAAAGGCTCTAGAAGCAAATATTGGTGTGAGAGCTAATTCAATCAAGGAAACACTGCATGTTGGTGAAGGGCATATTGAAGAAGAATCAGCCGAGTGGTTCTTGTGAGAGAACAACTCCATTTGGCTCACTAACTTCACACACCATCAGGCTTCCAAGCAGCTCTCAAGGAAACTCAGTTTTCACACTCTATGCTTAGTGCCCTTTGAGTGCATCATCTAGGAATGAACCTGGTAGAGCATCCCGCACAAACGATTGCTCCACATGCGGATTTCATCTGCCAACCACTCCACATTCACAGGCAACTTCAGCGCCACAGCCGTTTTCAGGTAGCCCTCAATGCAAAGTCTCTAGATGCAAATATTGGTGTGAGAGCTAATTCAATCAAGGAAACACTGCATGTTGGTGAAGGGCATATTGAAGAAGAATCAGCCGAGTGGTTCTTGTGGGAGAACAACTCCATTTGGCTCACTAACTTCACACACCATCAGGCTTCCAAGCAGCTCTCAAGGAAACTCAGTTTTCACACTCTATGCTTAGTGCCCTTTGAGTGCCTAGGGCTGAAATGAATCTTGGTGAGCATCCCACACAAACGAATGCTCCACATGCGGGTTTCACATGCCACCAACTCCACATTCACAGGCAACTTCAGCGCCACAGCCGTTTTCAGAAAGCCCTCAATGCAAAGGCTCTAGACGCAAATATTGGTGTGAGAGCTAATTCAATCAAGGAAACACTGCATGTTGGTGAAGGGCATATTGAAGAAGAATCAGCCGAGTGGTTCTTGTGGGAGAACAACTCCATTTGGCTCACTAACTTCACACACCATCAGGCTTCCAAGCAGTTCTCAAGGAAACTCAGTTTTCACACTCTATGCTTAGTGCTCTTTGAGTGCATTATCTAGGAATGAACCTGGTAGAGCATTCCACACAAACGAATGCTCCACAAGCGGGTTTCACATGCCACCAACTCCACATTCACAGGCAACTTCAGCGCCACAGCCGTTTTCAGATAGCCCTCAATGCAAAGGCTCTAGACGCAAATATTGGTGTGAGAGCTAATTGAGTGAAGGAAACACTGCATGTTGGTGAAGGGCATATTGAAGAAGAATCAGCCGAGTGGTTCTTGTGGGAGAACAACTCCATTTGGCTCACTAACTTCACACACCATCAGGCTTCCAAGCAGCTCTCAAGGAAACTCAGTTTTCACACTCTATGCTTAGTGCCCTTTGAGTGCATTATGTATTGATGAACCTGGTAGAGCATCCCACACAAACGAATGCTCCACAAGCGGGTTTCACATGCCACCAACTCCACATTCACAGGCAACTTCAGCGCCACAGCCGTTTTCAGATAGCCCTCAATGCAAAGGCTCTAGACGCAAATATTGGTGTGAGAACTAATTCAGTGAAGGAAACACTGCATGTTGGTCAAGGGCATATTGAAGAAGAATCAGCCGAGTGGTTCTTGTGGGAGAACAACTCCATTTGGCTCACTAACTTCACACACCATCAGCCTTCCAAGCAGCTCTCAAGAAAACTCAGTTTTCACACTCTATGCTTAGTGCCCTTTGAGTGCCTATTACTGAAATGAATCTTGGTGAGCATCCCACACAAACGAATGCTCCACATGCGGGTTTCACATGCCACCAACTCCACATTCACAGGCAACTTCAGCGCCACAGCCGTTTTCAGATAGACCTCAATGCAAAGGCTCTAGATACAAATATTGGTGTGAGAGCTAATTCAATCAAGGAAACACTGCATGTTGGTGAAGGGCATATTGAAGAAGAATCAGCCGAGTGGTTCTTGTGGGAGAACAACTCCATTTGGCTCACTAACTTCACACACCATCAGGCTTCCAAGCAGCTCTCAAGGAAACTCAGTTTTCACACTCTATGCTTAGTGCCCTTTGAGTGCATTATCTAGGAATGAACCTGGTAGAGCATCCCGCACAAACGAATGCTCCACAAGCGGGTTTCACATGCCACCAACTCCACATTCACAGGCAACTTCAGCACCACAGCCGTTTTCAGATAGCCCTCAATGCAAAGGCTCTAGACGCAAATATTGGTGTGAGAGCTAATTCAATCAAGGAAACACTGCATGTTGGTGAAGGGCATATTGAAGAAGAATCAGCTGAGTGGTTCTTGTGAGAGAACAACTCCATTTGGCTCACTAACTTCACACACCATCAGGCTTCCAAGCAGCTCTCAAGGAAACTCAGTTTTCACACTCTATGCTTAGTGTCCTTTGACTGCCTAGGGCTGAAATGAAGCTTGGTGAGCATCCCACACAAACGAATGCTCCACATCCGGGTTTCACATGCCACCAACTCCACATTCACAGGCAACTTCAGCGCCACAGCCGTTTTCAGATAGCCCTCAGTGCAAAGGCTCTAGACGCAAATATTGGTGTGAGAGCTAATTGAGTGAAGGAAACACTGCATGTTGGTGAAGGGCATATTGAAGAAGAATCAGCCGAGTGGTTCTTGTGGGAGAACAACTCCATTTGGCTCACTAACTTCACACACCATCAGGCTTCCAAGCAGCTCTCAAGGAAACTCAGTTTTCACACTCTATGCTTAGTGCCCTTTGAGTGCATTATGTATTGATGAACCTGGTAGAGCATCCCACACAAACGAATGCTCCACAAGCGGGTTTCACATGCCACCAACTCCACATTCACAGGCAACTTCAGCGCCACAGCCGTTTTCAGGTAGCCCTCAATGCAAAGGCTCTAGACGCAAATATTGATGTGAGAGCTAATTCAGTGAAGGAAACACTGCATGTTGGTGAAGGGCATATTGAAGAAGAATCAGCCGAGTGGTTCTTGTGGGAGAACAACTCCATTTGGCTCACTAACTTCACACACCATCAGGCCTCCAAGCAGCTCTCAAGGAAACTCAGTTTTCACACTCTATGCTTAGTGCCCTTTGAGTGCCTATGGCTGAAATGAAGCTTGGTGAGCATCCCACACAAACGAATGCTCCACATGCGGGTTTCACATGCCACCAACTCCACATTCACAGGCAACTTCAGCACCACAGCCATTTTCAGATAGCCCTCAATGCAAAGGCTCTAGACGCAAATATTGGTGTGAGAGTTAATTCAATGAAGGAAACACTGCATGTTGGTGAAGGGCATATTGAAGAAGAATCACCTGAGTGGTTCTTGTGCGAGAACAACTCCATTTGCCTCACTAACTTCACACACCATCAGGCTTCCAAGCAGCTCTCAAGGAAACTCAGTTTTCACACTCTATGCTTAGTGCCCTTTGAGTGCATTATCTAGGAATGAACCTGGTAGAGCATCCCACACAAACGAATGCTCCACAAGCGGGTTTCACATGCCACCAACTCCACATTCACAGGCAACTTCAGCGCCACAGCCATTTTCAGATAGCCCTCAATGCAAAGGCTCTAGACGCAAATAGTGGTGTGAGAGCTAATTCAATCAAGGAAACACTGCATGTTGGTGAAGGGCATATTGAAGAAGAATCAGCCGAGTGGTTCTTGTGGGAGAACAACTCCATTTGGCTCACTAACTTCACACACCATCCGGCTTCCAAGCAGCTCTCAAGGAAACTCAGTTTTCACACTCTATGCTTAGTGCCCTTTGAGTGCCTAGGGCTGAAATGAATCTTGGTGAGCATCCCACACAAACGAATGCTCCACATGCGGGTTTCACATGCCACCAACTCCACATTCACATGCAACTTCAGCGCCACAGCCGTTTTCAGATAGACCTCAATGCAAAGCTCTAGACACAAATATTGGTGTGAGAGCTAATTCAATCAAGGAAACAATGCATGTTGGTGAAGGGCATATTGAAGAAGAATCAGCCGAGTGGTTCTTGTGGGAGAACAACTCCATTTGGCTCACTAACTTCATACACCATCAGGCTTCCAAGCAGCTCTCAAGGAAACTCAGTTTTCACACTCTATGCTTAGTGCCCTTTGAGTGCATTATCTAGGAATGAACCTGGTAGAGCATCCCACACAAACGAATGCTCCACATGCGGGTTTCACATGCCACCAACTCCACATTCACAGGCAACTTCAGCGCCACAGCCGTTTTCAGATAGCCCTCAATGCAAAGGCTCTAGACGCAAATATTGGTGTGAGAGCTAATTCAATCAAGGAAACACTGCATGTTGGTGAAGGGCATATTGAAGAAGAATCAGCTGAGTGGTTCTTGTGGGAGAATAACTCCATTTGGCTCACTAACTTCACACACCATCAGGCTTCCAAGCAGCTCTCAAGGAAACTCAGTTTTCACACTCTATGCTTAGTGCCCTTTGAGTGCATCATCTAGGAATGAACCTGGTAGAGCATCCCACACAAACGATTGCTCCACATGCGGGTTTCACATGCCACCAACTCCACATTCACAGGCAACTTCAGCGCCACAGCCGTTTTCAGGTAGCCCTCAATGCAAAGGCTCTAGACGCAAATATTGGTGTGAGAGCTAATTCAATCAAGGAAACACTGCATGTTGGTGAAGGGCATATTGAAGAAGAATCAGCCGAGTGGTTCTTGTGGGAGAACAACTCCATTTGGCTCACTAACTTCACACACCATCAGGCTTCCAAGCAGCTCTCAAGGAAATTCAGTTTTCACACTCTATGCTTAGTGCCCTTTGAGTGCATTATGTATTGATGAACCTGGTAGAGCATCCCACACAAACGAATGCTCCACAAGCGGGTTTCACATGCCACCAACTCCACATTCACAGGCAACTTCAGCGCCACAGCCGTTTTCAGATAGCCCTCAATGCAAAGGCTCTAGACGCAAATATTGGTGTGAGAGCTAATTCAATCAAGGAAACACTGCATGTTGGTGAAGGGCATATTGAAGAAGAATCAGCCGAGTGGTTCTTGTGGGAGAACAACTCCATTTGGCTCACTAACTTCACACACCATCAGGCTTCCAAGCAGCTCTCAAGGAAACTCAGTTTTCACACTCTATGCTTAGTGCCCTTTGAGTGCCTAGGGCTGAAATGAATCTTGGTGAGCATCCCACACAAACGAATGCTCCACATGCGGGTTTCACATGCCACCAACTCCACATTCACAGGCAACTTCAGCGCCACAGCCGTTTTCAGGTAGCCCTCAATGCAAAGGCTCTAGACGCAAATATTGGTGTGAGAGCTAATTCAATCAAGGAAACACTGCATGTTGGTGAAGGGCATATTGAAGAAGAATCAGCCGAGTGGTTCTTGTGGGAGAACAACTCCATTTGGCTCACTAACTTCACACACCATCAGGCTTCCAAGCAGTTCTCAAGGAAACTCAGTTTTCACACTCTATGCTTAGTGCTCTTTGAGTGCATTATCTAAGAATGAACCTTGTAGAGCATCCCACACAAACCATTGCTCCACATGCGGGTTTCACATGCCACCAACTCCACATTCACAGGCAACTTCAGCGCCACAGCCGTTTTCAGATAGCCCTCAATGCAAAGGCTCTAGACGCCAATAGTGGTGTGAGAGCTAATTCAATCAAGGAAACACTGCATGTTGGTGACGGGCATATTGAAGAAGAATCAGCCGAGTGGTTCTTGTGGGTGAATAACTCCATTTGGCTCACTAATTTCACACACCATCAGGCTTCCAAGCAGCTCTCAAGGAAACTCAGTTTTCACACTCTATGCTTAGTGCTCTTTGAGTGCATTATCTAGGAATGAACCTGGTAGAGCATCCCACACAAACGAATGCTCCACATGCGGGTTTCACATGCCACCAACTCCACATTCACAGGCAACTTCAGCGCCACAGCCGTTTTCAGATAGCCCTCAATGCAAAGGCTCTAGACGCAAATATTGGTGTGAGAGCTAATTCAGTGAAGGAAACACTGCATGTTGGTGAAGGGCATATTGAAGAAGAATCAGCCGAGTGGTTCTTGTGGGAGAACAACTCCATTTGGCTCACTAACTTCACACACCATCAGGCTTCCAAGCAGCTCTCAAGGAAACTCAGTTTTCACACTCTATGCTTAGTGCCCTTTGAGGGCCTAGGGCTGAAATGAATTTTGGTGAGCATCCCACACAAACAAATGCTCCACATGCGGGTTTCACATGCCACCAACTCCACATTCACAGGCAACTTCAGCGCCACAGCCGTTTTCAGATAGACTTCAATGCAAAGCTCTAGACACAAATATTGGTGTGAGAGCTAATTCAATCAAGGAAACAATGCATGTTGGTGAAGGGCATATTGAAGAAGAATCAGCCGAGTGGTTCTTGTGGGAGAACAACTCCATTTGGCTCACTAACTTCATACACCATCAGGCTTCCAAGCAGCTCTCAAGGAAACTCAGTTTTCACACTCTATGCTTAGTGCCCTTTGAGTGCATTATCTTGAAATGAACCTGGTAGAGCATCCCACACAAACGAATGCTCCACATGCGGGTTTCACATGCCACCAACTCCACATTCACAGGCAACTTCAGCGCCACAGCCGTTTTCAGATAGCCCTCAATGCAAAGGCTCTAGACGCAAATATTGGTGTGAGAGCTAATTCAATCAAGGAAACAATGCATGTTGGTGAAGGGCATATTGAAGAAGAATCAGCCGAGTGGTTCTTGTGGGAGAACAACTCCATTTGGCTCACTAACTTCACACACCATCAGGCTTCCAAGCAGCTCTCAAGGAAACTCAGTTTTCACACTCTATGCTTAGTGCCCTTTGAGTGCATTATCTAGGAATGAACCTGGTAGAGCATCCCACACAAACGAATGCTCCACAAGCGGGTTTCACATGCCACCAACTCCACATTCACAGGCAACTTCAGCGCCACAGCCGTTTTCAGATAGCCCTCAATGCAAAGGCTCTAGACGCAAATAGTGGTGTGAGAGCTAATTCAATCAAGGAAACACTGCATGTTGGTGAAGGGCATATTGAAGAAGAATCAGCCGAGTGGTTCTTGTGGGAGAACAACTCCATTTGGCTCACTAATTTCACACACCATCAGGCTTCCAAGCAGCTCTCAAGGAAACTCAGTTTTCACACTCTATGCTTAGTGCCCTTTGAGTGCGTATTACTGAAATGAAGCTTGGTGAGCATCCCACACAAACGAATGCTCCACATGCGGGTTTCACATGCCACCAACTCCACATTCACAGGCAACTTCAGCGCCACAGCCGTTTTCAGGTAGCCCTCAATGCAAAGGCTCTAGATGCAAATATTGGTGTGAGAGCTAATTCAGTGAAGGAAACACTGCATGTTGGTGAAGGGCATATTGAAGAAGAATCAGCCGAGTGGTTCTTGTGGGAGAACAACTCCATTTGGCTCACTAACTTCACACACCATCAGGCTTCCAAGCAGCTCTCAAGGAAACTCAGTTTTCACACTCTATGCTTAGGGCTCTTTGAGTGCATTATCTAGGAATGAACCTGGTAGAGCATCCCACACAAACGAATGCTCCACATGCGGGTTTCACATGCCACCAACTCCACATTCACAGGCAACTTCAGCGCCACAGCCGTTTTCAGATAGCCCTCAATGCAAAGGCTCTAGACGCAAATATTGGTGTGAGAGCTAATTCAGTGAAGGAAACACTGCGTGTTGGTGAAGGGCATATTGAAGAAGAATCAGACGAGTGCCTCTTTTGGGAGAATAACTCCATTTGGCTCACTAACTTCACACACCATCAGGCTTCCAAGCAGCTCTCAAGGAAACTCAGTTTTCACACACTAAGCTTAGTGCCCTTTGAATGCATCATCTAGGAATGGACCTGGTAGAGCATCCCACACAAACGATTGCTCCACATGCGGGTTTCACATGCCACCAACTCCACATTCACAGGCAACTTCAGCGCCACAGCCATTTTCAGATAGCCCTCAATGCAAAGGCTCTAGACGCAAATATTGGTGTGAGAGCTAATTCAATGAAGGAAACACTGCATGTTGGTGAAGGGCATATTGAAGAAGAATCACCTGAGTCGTTCTTGTGGGAAAACAACTCCATTTGGCTCACTAACTTCACACACCATCAGGCTTCCAAGCAGCTCTCAAGGAAACTCAGTTTTCACACTCTATGCTTAGTGCCCTTTGAGTGCATTATCTAGGAATGAACCTGGTAGAGCATCCCACACAAACGAATGCTCCACAAGAAGGTTTCACATGCCACCAACTCCACATTCACAGGCAACTTCAGCGCCACAGCCGTTTTCATGTAGCCCTCAATGCAAAGTCTCTAGACGCAAATATTGGTGTGAGAGCTAATTCAATCAAGGAAACACTGCATGTTTGTAAAGGGCATATTGAAGAAGAATCAGCCAAGTGGTTCTTGTGGGAGAATAACTCCATTTGGCTCACTAATTTCACACACCATCAGGCTTCCAAGCAGCTCTCAAGGAAACTCAGTTTTCACACTCTAGGCTTAGTGCCCTTTGAGTGCCTATTACTGAAATGAAGCTTGGTGAGCATCCCACACAAACGAATGCTCCACATGCGGGTTTCACATGCCACCAACTCCACATTCACAGGCAACTTCAGCGCCACAGCCGTTTTCAGATAGACCTCAATGCAAAGGCTCTAACGCAAATAGTGGTGTTAGAGCTGATTTAGTGAATGAAACACTGCATGTTGGTGAAGGGCATATTGAAGAAGAATCAGCCGAGTGGTTCTTGTGGGAGAACAACTCCATTTGCCTCACTAACTTCACACACCATCAGGCTTCCAAGCAGCTCTCAAGGAAACTCAGTTTTCACACTCTATGCTTAGTGCCCTTTGAGTGCTGAAATGAAGCTTGGTGAGCATCCCACACAAACGAATGCTCCACATGCGGGTTTCACATGCCACCAACTCCACATTCACAGGCAACTTCAGCACCACAGCCGTTTTCAGATAGCCCTCAATGCAAAGGCTTTAGAAGCAAATATTGGTGTGAGAGCTAATTCAACTAAGGAAACACTGCATGTTGGTGAAGGGCATATTGAAGAAGAATCAGCCGAGTGGTTCTTGTGGGAGAACAACTCCATTTGGCTCACTAACTTCACACACCATCAGGCTTCCAAGCAGCTCTCAAGGAAACTCAGTTTTCACACTCTATGCTTAGTGCCTCTTGAGTGCATCATCTAGGAATGAACCTGGTAGAGCATCCCACACAAACGATTGCTCCACATGCGGGTTTCACATGCCACCAACTCCACATTCACAGGCAACTTCAGCGCCACAGCCGTTTTCAGGTAGCCCTCAATGCAAAGTCTCTAGACGCAAATATTAGTGTGAGAGCTAATTCAATCAAGGAAACACTGCATGTTGGTGAAGGGCATATTGAAGAAGAATCAGCCGAGTGGTTCTTGTGGGAGAACAACTCCATTTGGCTCACTAACTTCACACACCATCAGGCTTCCAAGCAGCTCTCAAGGAAACTCAGTTTTCACACTCTATGCTTAGTGCCCTTTGAGTGCATTATCTAGGAATGAACCTGGTAGAGCATCCCACACAAACGAATGCTCCACAAGCGGGTTTCACATGCCACCAACTCCACATTCACAGGCAACTTCAGCGCCACAGCCGTTTTCAGATAGCCCTCAATGCAAAGGCTCTAGACGCAAATAGTGGTGTGAGAGCTAATTCAATCAAGGAAACACTGCATGTTGGTGAAGGGCATATTGAAGAAGAATCAGCCGAGTGGTTCTTGTGGGAGAACAACTCCATTTGGCTCACTAATTTCACACACCATCAGGCTTCCAAGCAGCTCTCAAGGAAACTCAGTTTTCACACTCTATGCTTAGTGCTCTTTGAGTGCATTATCTAGGAATGAACCTGGTAGAGCATCCCACACAAACGAATGGTCCACATGCGGGTTTCACATGCCACCAACTCCACATTCACAGGCAACTTCAGCGCCACAGCCGTTTTCAGATAGCCCTCAATGCAAAGGCTCTAGACGCAAATATTGGTGTGAGAGCTAATTCAGTGAAGGAAACACTGCGTGTTGGTGAAGGGCATATTGAAGAAGAATCAGACGAGTGCCTCTTTTGGGAGAATAACTCCATTTGGCTCACTAACTTCACACACCATCAGGCTTCCAAGCAGCTCTCAAGGAAACTCAGTTTTCACACACTAAGCTTAGTGCCCTTTGAATGCATCATCTAGGAATGGACCTGGTAGAGCATCCCACACAAACGATTGCTCCACATGCGGGTTTCACATGCCACCAACTCCACATTCACAGGCAACTTCAGCGCCACAGCCATTTTCAGATAGCCCTCAATGCAAAGGCTCTAGACGCAAATATTGGTGTGAGAGCTAATTCAATGAAGGAAACACTGCATGTTGGTGAAGGGCATATTGAAGAAGAATCACCTGAGTCGTTCTTGTGGGAAAACAACTCCATTTGGCTCACTAACTTCACACACCATCAGGCTTCCAAGCAGCTCTCAAGGAAACTTAGTTTTCACACTCTATGCTTAGTGCCCTTTGAGTGCATTATCTAGGAATGAACCTGGTAGAGCATCCCACACAAACGAATGCTCCACAAGAAGGTTTCACATGCCACCAACTCCACATTCACAGGCAACTTCAGCGCCACAGCCGTTTTCATGTAGCCCTCAATGCAAAGGCTCTAAACGCAAATAGTGGTGTTAGAGCTGATTTAGTGAATGAAACACTGCATGTTGGTGAAGGGCATATTGAAGAAGAATCAGCCGAGTGGTTCTTGTGGGAGAACAACTCCATTTGCCTCACTAACTTCACACACCATCAGGCTTCCAAGCAGCTCTCAAGGAAACTCAGTTTTCACACTCTATGCTTAGTGCCCTTTGAGTGCCTAGGGCTGAAATGAATCTTGGTGAGCATCCCGCACAAACGAATGCTCCACATGCGGGTTTCACATGCCACCAACTCCACATTCACAGGCAACTTCAGCGCCACAGCCGTTTTCAGATAGCCCTCAATGCAAAGGCTCTAGACGCAAATATTGGTGTGAGAGTTAATTCAGTGAAGGAAACACTGCATGTTGGTGAAGGGCATATTGAAGAAGAATCAGCCGAGTGGTTCTTGTGGGAGAACAACTCCATTTGGCTCACTAACTTCACACACCATCAGGCTTCCAAGCAGCTCTCAAGGAAACTCAGTTTTCACACTCTATGCTTAGTGCTCTTTGAGTGCATTATCTAGGAATGAACCTGGTAGAGCATCCCGCACAAACGAATGCTCCACAAGCGGGTTTCACATGCCACCAACTCCACATTCACAGGCAACTTCAGCGCCACAGCCGTTTTCAGATAGCCCTCAATGCAAAGGCTCTAGACGCAAATAGTGGTGTGAGAGCTAATTCAATCAAGGAAACACTGCATGTTGGTGAAGGGCATATTGAAGAAGAATCAGCTGAGTAGTTCTTGTGGGAGAACAACTCCATTTGGCTCACTAACTTCACACACTATCAGGCTTCCAAGCAGCTCTCAAGGAAACTCAGTTTTCACACTCTATGCTTAGTGCCCTTTGAGTGCCTAGGGCTGAAATGAATCTTGGTGAGCATCCCACACAAACGAATGGTCCACATGCGGGTTTCACATGCCACCAACTCCACATTCACAGGCAACTTCAGCACCACAGCCGTTTTCAGATAGCCCTCAATGCAAAGGCTCTAGACGCAAATAGTGGTGTGAGAGCTAATTCAATCAAGGAAACACTGCATGTTGGTGAAGGGCATATTGAAGAAGAATCAGCCGAGTGGTTCTTGTGGGAGAACAACTCCATTTGGCTCACTAATTTCACACACCATCAGGCTTCCAAGCAGCTCTCAAGGAAACTCAGTTTTCACACTCTATGCTTAGTGCCCTTTGAGTGCGTATTACTGAAATGAAGCTTGGTGAGCATCCCACACAAACGAATGCTCCACATGCGGGTTTCACATGCCACCAACTCCACATTCACAGGCAACTTCAGCGCCACAGCCGTTTTCAGATAGCCCTCAATGCAAAGGCTCTAGATGCAAATATTGGTGTGAGAGCTAATTCAGTGAAGGAAACACTGCATGTTGGTGAAGGGCATATTGAAGAAGAATCAGCCGAGTGGTTCTTGTGGGAGAACAACTCCATTTGGCTCACTAACTTCACACACCATCAGGCTTCCAAGCAGCTCTCAAGGAAACTCAGTTTTCACACTCTATGCTTAGTGCTCTTTGAGTGCATTATCTAGGAATGAACCTGGTAGAGCATCCCACACAAACGAATGCTCCACATGCGGGTTTCACATGCCACCAACTCCACATTCACAGGCAACTTCAGCGCCACAGCCGTTTTCAGATAGCCCTCAATGCAAAGGCTCTAGACGCAAATATTGGTGTGAGAGCTAATTCAGTGAAGGAAACACTGCGTGTTGGTGAAGGGCATATTGAAGAAGAATCAGACGAGTGCCTCTTTTGGGAGAATAACTCCATTTGGCTCACTAACTTCACACACCATCAGGCTTCCAAGCAGCTCTCAAGGAAACTCAGTTTTCACACACTAAGCTTAGTGCCCTTTGAATGCATCATCTAGGAATGGACCTGGTAGAGCATCCCACACAAACGATTGCTCCACATGCGGGTTTCACATGCCACCAACTCCACATTCACAGGCAACTTCAGCGCCACAGCCATTTTCAGATAGCCCTCAATGCAAAGGCTCTAGACGCAAATATTGGTGTGAGAGCTAATTCAATGAAGGAAACACTGCATGTTGGTGAAGGGCATATTGAAGAAGAATCACCTGAGTCGTTCTTGTGGGAAAACAACTCCATTTGGCTCACTAACTTCACACACCATCAGGCTTCCAAGCAGCTCTCAAGGAAACTCAGTTTTCACACTCTATGCTTAGTGCCCTTTGAGTGCATCATCTAGGAATGAACCTGGTAGAGCATCCCACACAAACGAATGCTCCACAAGAAGGTTTCACATGCCACCAACTCCACATTCACAGGCAACTTCAGCGCCACAGCCGTTTTCATGTAGCCCTCAATGCAAAGTCTCTAGACGCAAATATTGGTGTGAGAGCTAATTCAATCAAGGAAACACTGCATGTTTGTAAAGGGCATATTGAAGAAGAATCAGCCAAGTGGTTCTTGTGGGAGAATAACTCCATTTGGCTCACTAATTTCACACACCATCAGGCTTCCAAGCAGCTCTCAAGGAAACTCAGTTTTCACACTCTAGGCTTAGTGCCCTTTGAGTGCCTATTACTGAAATGAAGCTTGGTGAGCATCCCACACAAACGAATGCTCCACATGCGGGTTTCACATGCCACCAACTCCACATTCACAGGCAACTTCAGCGCCACAGCCGTTTTCAGATAGACCTCAATGCAAAGGCTCTAAACGCAAATAGTGGTGTTAGAGCTGATTTAGTGAATGAAACACTGCATGTTGGTGAAGGGCATATTGAAGAAGAATCAGCCGAGTGGTTCTTGTGGGAGAACAACTCCATTTGCCTCACTAACTTCACACACCATCAGGCTTCCAAGCAGCTCTCAAGGAAACTCAGTTTTCACACTCTATGCTTAGTGCCCTTTGAGTGCCTAGGGCTGAAATGAATCTTGGTGAGCATCCCGCACAAACGAATGCTCCACATGCGGGTTTCACATGCCACCAACTCCACATTCACAGGCAACTTCAGCGCCACAGCCGTTTTCAGATAGCCCTCAATGCAAAGGCTCTAGACGCAAATATTGGTGTGAGAGCTAATTCAATCAAGGAAACACTGCATGTTGGTGAAGGGCATATTGAAGAAGAATCAGCCGAGTGGTTCTTGTGGGAGAACAACTACATTTGGCTCACTAACTTCACACACCATCAGGCTTCCAAGCAGCTCTCAAGGAAACTCAGTTTTCACACTCTATGCTTAGTGCTCTTTGAGTGCATTATCTAGGAATGAACCTTGTAGAGCATCCCGCACAAACGAATGCTCCACAAGCGGGTTTCACATGCCACCAACTCCACATTCACAGGCAACTTCAGCGCCACAGCCGTTTTCAGATAGCCCTCAATGCAAAGGCTCTAGACGCAAATAGTGGTGTGAGAGCTAATTCAATCAAGGAAACACTGCATGTTGGTGAAGGGCATATTGAAGAAGAATCAGCTGAGTAGTTCTTGTGGGAGAACAACTCCATTTGGCTCACTAACTTCACACACTATCAGGCTTCCAAGCAGCTCTCAAGGAAACTCAGTTTTCACACTCTATGCTTAGTGCCTTTTGAGTGCCTAGGGCTGAAATGAAGCTTGGTGAGCATCCCACACAAACGAATGGTCCACATGCGGGTTTCACATGCCACCAACTCCACATTCACAGGCAACTTCAGCACCACAGCCGTTTTCAGATAGCCCTCAATGCAAAGGCTCTAGACGCAAATAGTGGTGTGAGAGCTAATTCAATCAAGGAAACACTGCATGTTGGTGAAGGGCATATTGAAGAAGAATCAGCCGAGTGGTTCTTGTGGGAGAACAACTCCATTTGGCTCACTAATTTCACACACCATCAGGCTTCCAAGCAGCTCTCAAGGAAACTCAGTTTTCACACTCTATGCTTAGTGCCCTTTGAGTGCGTATTACTGAAATGAAGCTTGGTGAGCATCCCACACAAACGAATGCTCCACATGCGGGTTTCACATGCCACCAACTCCACATTCACAGGCAACTTCAGCGCCACAGCCGTTTTCAGATAGCCCTCAATGCAAAGGCTCTAGACGCAAATATTGGTGTGAGAGCTAATTCAGTGAAGGAAACACTGCGTGTTGGTGAAGGGCATATTGAAGAAGAATCAGCTGAGTGGTTCTTGTGGGAGAATAACTCCATTTGGCTCACTAACTTCACACACCATCAGGCTTCCAAGCAGCTCTCAAGGAAACTCAGTTTTCACACACTAAGCTTAGTGCCCTTTGAATGCATCATCTAGGAATGGACCTGGTAGAGCATCCCACACAAACGATTGCTCCACATGCGGGTTTCACATGCCACCAACTCCACATTCACAGGCAACTTCAGCGCCACAGCCATTTTCAGATAGCCCTCAATGCAAAGGCTCTAGACGCAAATATTGGTGTGAGAGCTAATTCAATGAAGGAAACACTGCATGTTGGTGAAGGGCATATTGAAGAAGAATCACCTGAGTCGTTCTTGTGGGAAAACAACTCCATTTGGCTCACTAACTTCACACACCATCAGGCTTCCAAGCAGCTCTCAAGGAAACTCAGTTTTCACACTCTATGCTTAGTGCCCTTTGAGTGCATTATCTAGGAATGAACCTGGTAGAGCATCCCACACAAACGAATGCTCCACATGCGGGTTTCACATGCCACCAACTCCACATTCACAGGCAACTTCAGCGCCACAGCCGTTTTCATGTAGCCCTCAATGCAAAGTCTCTAGACGCAAATATTGGTGTGAGAGCTAATTCAATCAAGGAAACACTGCATGTTTGTAAAGGGCATATTGAAGAAGAATCAGCCAAGTGGTTCTTGTGGGAGAATAACTCCATTTGGCTCACTAATTTCACACACCATCAGGCTTCCAAGCAGCTCTCAAGGAAACTCAGTTTTCACACTCTAGGCTTAGTGCCCTTTGAGTGCCTATTACTGAAATGAAGCTTGGTGAGCATCCCACACAAACGAATGCTCCACATGCGGGTTTCACATGCCACCAACTCCACATTCACAGGCAACTTCAGCGCCACAGCCGTTTTCAGATAGACCTCAATGCAAAGGCTCTAAACGCAAATAGTGGTGTTAGAGCTGATTTAGTGAATGAAACACTGCATGTTGGTGAAGGGCATATTGAAGAAGAATCAGCCGAGTGGTTCTTGTGGGAAAACAACTCCATTTGCCTCACTAACTTCACACACCATCAGGCTTCCAAGCAGCTCTCAAGGAAACTCAGTTTTCACACTCTATGCTTAGTGCCCTTTGAGTGCCTAGGGCTGAAATGAATCTTGGTGAGCATCCCGCACAAACGAATGCTCCACATGCGGGTTTCACATGCCACCAACTCCACATTCACAGGCAACTTCAGCGCCACAGCCGTTTTCAGATAGCCCTCAATGCAAAGGCTCTAGACGCAAATATTGGTGTGAGAGTTAATTCAGTGAAGGAAACACTGCATGTTGGTGAAGGGCATATTGAAGAAGAATCAGCCGAGTGGTTCTTGTGGGAGAACAACTCCATTTGGCTCACTAACTTCACACACCATCAGGCTTCCAAGCATCTCTCAAGGAAACTCAGTTTTCACACTCTATGCTTAGTACTCTTTGAGTGCATTATCTAGGAATGAACCTTGTAGAGCATCCTGCACAAACGAATGCTCCACAAGCGGGTTTCACATGCCACCAACTCCACATTCACAGGCAACTTCAGCGCCACAGCCGTTTTCAGATAGCCCTCAATGCAAAGGCTCTAGACGCAAATATTGGTGTGAGAGCTAATTCAATCAAGGAAACACTGCATGTTGGTGAAGGGCATATTGAAGAAGAATCAGCTGAGTAGTTCTTGTGGGAGAACAACTCCATTTGGCTCACTAACTTCACACACTATCAGGCTTCCAAGCAGCTCTCAAGGAAACTCAGTTTTCACACTCTATGCTTAGTGCCCTTTGAGTGCCTAGGGCTGAAATGAAGCTTGGTGAGCATCCACACAAACGAATGGTCCACATGCGGGTTTCACATGCCACCAACTCCACATTCACAGGCAACTTCAGCACCACAGCCGTTTTCAGATAGCCCTCAATGCAAAGGCTCTAGACGCAAATAGTGGTGTGAGAGCTAATTCAATCAAGGAAACACTGCATGTTGGTGAAGGGCATATTGAAGAAGAATCAGCCGAGTGGTTCTTGTGGGAGAACAACTCCATTTGGCTCACTAACTTCATACACCATCAGGCTTCCAAGCAGCTCTCAAGGAAACTCAGTTTTCACACTCTATGCTTAGTGCCCTTTGAGTGCATTATCTAGGAATGAACCTGGTAGAGCATCCCACACAAACGAATGCTCCACATGCGGGTTTCACATGCCACCAACTCCACATTCACAGGCAACTTCAGCGCCACAGAGGTTTTCAGATAGCCCTCAATGCAAAGGCTCTAGACGCAAATATTGGTGTGAGAGCTAATTCAATCAAGGAAACACTGCATGTTGGTGAAGGGCATATTGAAGAAGAATCAGCTGAGTGGTTCTTGTGGGGGAATAACTCCATTTGGCTCACTAACTTCACACACCATCAGGCTTCCAAGCAGCTCTCAAGGAAACTCAGTTTTCACACTCTATGCTTAGTGCCCTTTGAGTGCATCATCTAGGAATGAACCTGGTAGAGCATCCCACACAAACGATTGCTCCACATGCGGGTTTCACATGCCACCAACTCCACATTCACAGGCAACTTCAGCGCCACAGCCGTTTTCAGGTAGCCCTCAATGCAAAGGCTCTAGACGCAAATATTGGTGTGAGAGCTAATTCAATCAAGGAAACACTGCATGTTGGTGAAGGGCATATTGAAGAAGAATCAGCCGAGTGGTTCTTGTGGGAGAACAACTCCATTTGGCTCACTAACTTCACACACCATCAGGCTTCCAAGCAGTTCTCAAGGAAACTCAGTTTTCACACTCTATGCTTAGTGCTCTTTGAGTGCATTATCTAGGAATGAACCTGGTAGAGCATCCCACACAAACGAATGCTCCACAAGCGGGTTTCACATGCCACCAACTCCACATTCACAGGCAACTTCAGCGCCACAGCCGTTTTCAGATAGGCCTCAATGCAAAGGCTCTAGACGCAAATAGTGGTGTGAGAGCTAATTCAATCAAGGAAACACTGCATGTTGGTGAAGGGCATATTGAAGAAGAATCAGCCAAGTGGTTCTTGTGGTGAATAACTCCATTTGGCTCACTAATTTCACACACCATCAGGCTTCCAAGCAGCTCTCAAGGAAACTCAGTTTTCACACTCTATGCTTAGTGCCCTTTGAGTGCCTATTACTGAAATGAAGCTTGGTGAGCATCCCACACAAACGAATGCTCCACATGCGGGTTTCACATGCCACCAACTCCACATTCACAGGCAACTTCAGCGCCACAGCCGTTTCAGATAGCCCTCAATGCAAAGGCTCTAGACGCAAATATTGGTGTGAGAGCTAATTCAGTGAAGGAAACACTGCATGTTGGTGAAGGGCATATTGAAGAAGAATCAGCCAAGTGGTTCTTGTGGGAGAACAACTCCATTTGGCTCACTAACTTCACACACCATCAGGCTTCCAAGCAGCTCTCAAGGAAACTCAGTTTTCACACTCTATGCTTAGTGCCCTTTGAGTGCCTAGGCTGAAATGAATCTTGGTGAGCATCCCACACAAACGAATGCTCCACATGCGGGTTTCACATGCCACCAACTCCACATTCACATGCACTTCAGCGCCACAGCCGTTTTCAGATAGACTTCAATGCAAAGCTCTAGACACAAATATTGGTGTGAGAGCTAATTCAATCAAGGAAACACTGCATGTTGGTGAAGGGCATATTGAAGAAGAATCAGCCGAGTGGTTCTTGTGGGAGAACAACTCCATTTGGCTCACTAACTTCATACACCATCAGGCTTCCAAGCAGCTCTCAAGGAAACTCAGTTTTCACACTCTATGCTTAGTGCCCTTTGAGTGCATTATCTAAAATGAACCTGGTAGAGCATCCCACACAAACGAATGCTCCACATGCGGGTTTCACATGCCACCAACTCCACATTCACAGGCAACTTCAGCGCCACAGCCGTTTTCAGATAGCCCTCAATGCAAAGGCTCTAGACGCAAATATTGGTGTGAGAGCTAATTCAATCAAGGAAACACTGCATGTTGGTGAAGGGCATATTGAAGAAGAATCAGCTGAGTGGTTCTTGTGGAGAATAACTCCATTTGGCTCACTAACTTCACACACCATCAGGCTTCCAAGCAGCTCTCAAGGAAACTCAGTTTTCACACTCTATGCTTAGTGCCCTTTGAGTGCATTATCTAGGAATGAACCTGTAGAGCATCCCACACAAACGAATGCTCCACAAGAAGGTTTCACATGCCACCAACTCCACATTCACAGGCAACTTCAGCGCCACAGCCGTTTTCATGTAGCCCTCAATGCAAAGTCTCTAGACGCAAATATTGGTGTGAGAGCTAATTCAATCAAGGAAACACTGCATGTTTGTAAAGGGCATATTGAAGAAGAATCAGCCAAGTGGTTCTTGTGGGAGAATAACTCCATTTGGCTCACCAATTTCACACACCATCAGGCTTCCAAGCAGCTCTCAAGGAAACTCAGTTTTCACACTCTAGGCTTAGTGCCCTTTGAGTGCCTATTACTGAAATGAAGCTTGGTGAGCATCCCACACAAACGAATGCTCCACATGCGGGTTTCACATGCCACCAACTCCACATTCACAGGCAACTTCAGCGCCACAGCCGTTTTCAGATAGACCTCAATGCAAAGGCTCTAAACGCAAATATTGGTGTGAGAGCTGATTTAGTGAATGAAACACTGCATGTTGGTGAAGGGCATATTGAAGAAGAATCAGTCAGTGGTTCTTGTGACAGAACAACTCCATTTGCCTCACTAACTTCACACACCATCAGGCTTCCAAGCAGCTCTCAAGGAAACTCAGTTTTCACACTCTATGCTTAGTGCCCTTTGAGTGCCTAGGGCTGAAATGAATCTTGGTGAGCATCCCACACAAACGAATGCTCCACATGCGGGTTTCACATGCCACCAACTCCACATTCACAGGCAACTTCAGCGCACAGCCGTTTTCAGATAGCCCTCAATGCAAAGGCTCTAGACGCAAATATTGGTGTGAGAGTTAATTCAGTGAAGGAAACACTGACTGCATGTTGGTGAAGGGCATATTGAAGAAGAATCAGCCGAGTGGTTCTTGTGGGAGAACAACTCCATTTGGCTCACTAACTTCACACACCATCAGGCTTCCAAGCAGCTCTCAAGGAAACTCAGTTTTCACACTCTATGCTTAGTGCTCTTTGAGTGCATTATCTAGGAATGAACCTTGTAGAGCATCCCGCACAAACGAATGCTCCACAAGCGGGTTTCACATGCCACCAACTCCACATTCACAGGCAACTTCAGCGCCACAGCCGTTTTCAGATAGCCCTCAATGCAAAGGCTCTAGACGCAAATAGTGGTGTGAGAGCTAATTCAATCAAGGAAACACTGCATGTTGGTGAAGGGCATATTGAAGAAGAATCAGCTGAGTAGTTCTTGTGGGAGAACAACTCCATTTGGCTCACTAACTTCACACACTATCAGGCTTCCAAGCAGCTCTCAAGGAAACTCAGTTTTCACACTCTATGCTTAGTGCCCTTTGAGTGCCTAGGGCTGAAATGAAGCTTGGTGAGCATCCCACACAAACGAATGGTCCACATGCGGGTTTCACATGCCACCAACTCCACATTCACAGGCAACTTCAGCACCACAGCCGTTTTCAGATAGCCCTCAATGCAAAGGCTCTAGAAGCAAATATTGGTGTGAGAGCTAATTCAATCAAGGAAACACTGCATGTTGGTGAAGGGCATATTGAAGAAGAATCAGCCGAGTGGTACTTGTGGGAGAACAACTCCATTTGGCTCACTAACTTCACACACCATCAGGCTTCCAAGCAGCTCTCAAGGAAACTCAGTTTTCACACTCTATGCTTAGTGCCCTTTGAGTGCCTAGGGCTGAAATGAATCTTGGTGAGCATCCCACACAAACGAATGCTCCACAAGCGGGTTTCACATGCCACCAACTCCACATTCACAGGCAACTTCAGCGCCACAGCCGTTTTCAGATAGCCCTCAATGCAAAGGCTCTAGACGCAAATAGTGGTGTGAGAGCTAATTCAATCAAGGAAACACTGCATGTTGGTGAAGGGCATATTGAAGAAGAATCAGCCAAGTGGTTCTTGTGGGTGAATAACTCCATTTGGCTCACTAATTTCACACACCATCAGGCTTCCAAGCAGCTCTCAAGGAAACTCAGTTTTCACACTCTATGCTTAGTGCCCTTTGAGTGCCTATTACTGAAATGAAGCTTGGTGAGCATCCCACACAAACGAATGCTCCACATGCGGGTTTCACATGCCACCAACTCCACATTCACAGGCAACTTCAGCGCCACAGCCGTTTTCAGATAGCCCTCAATGCAAAGGCTCTAGATGCAAATATTGGTGTGAGAGCTAATTGAGTGAAGGAAACACTGCATGTTGGTGAAGGGCATATTGAAGAAGAATCAGCCGAGTGGTTCTTGTGGGAGAACAACTCCATTTGGCTCACTAACTTCACACACCATCAGGCTTCCAAGCAGCTCTCAAGGAAACTCAGTTTTCACACTCTATGCTTAGTGCTCTTTGAGTGCATTATCTAGGAATGAACCTGGTAGAGCATCCCACACAAACGAATGCTCCACATGCGGGTTTCACATGCCACCAACTCCACATTCACAGGCAACTTCAGCGCCACAGCCGTTTTCAGATAGCCCTCAATGCAAAGGCTCTAGACGCAAATATTGGTGTGAGAGCTAATTCAGTGAAGGAAACACTGCATGTTGGTGAAGGGCATATTGAAGAAGAATCAGCCAAGTGGTTCTTGTGGGAGAACAACTCCATTTGGCTCACTAACTTCACACACCATCAGGCTTCCAAGCAGCTCTCAAGGAAACTCAGTTTTCACACTCTATGCTTAGTGCTCTTTGAGTGCATTATCTAAGAATGAACCTTGTAGAGCATCCCACACAAACCATTGCTCCGCATGCGGGTTTCACATGCCACCAACTCCACATTCACAGGCAACTTCAGCGCCACAGCCGTTTTCAGGTAGCCCTCAATGCAAAGGCTCTAGACGCAAATAGTGGTGTGAGAGCTAATTCAATCAAGGAAACACTGCATGTTGGTGAAGGGCATATTGAAGAAGAATCAGCCGAGTGGTTCTTGTGGGAGAATAACTCCATTTGGCTCACTAACTTCACACACCATCAGGCTTCCAAGCAGCTCTCAAGGAAACTCAGTTTTCACACTCTATGCTTAATGACGTTTGAGTACATTATCTAGGAATGAACCTGGTAGAGCATCCCACACAAACGATTGCTCCACATGCGGGTTTCACATGCCACCAACTCCACATTCACGGGCAACTTCAGCGCCACAGCCGTTTTCAGATAGCCCTCAATGCAAAGGCTCTAGACGCAAATAGTGGTGCGAGAGCTAATTCAATCAAGGAAACACTGCATGTTGGTGAAGGGCATATTGAATAAGAATCAGCCGAGTGGTTCTTGTGGGAGAACAACTCCATTTGGCTCACTAACTTCACACACCATCAGGCTTCCAAGCAGCTCTCAAGGAAACTCAGTTTTCACACTCTATGCTTAGTGCCCTTTGAGTGCCTAGGACTGAAATGAATCTTGGTGAGCATCCCACACAAACGAATGCTCCACATGCGGGTTTCACATGCCACCAACTCCACATTCACAGGCAACTTCAGCGCCACAGCCGTTTTCAGATAGCCCTCAATGCAAAGGCTCTAGACGCAAATATTGGTGTGAGAGCTAATTCAATCAAGGAAACACTGCATGTTGGTGAAGGGCATATTGAAGAAGAATCAGCCGAGTGGTTCTTGTGGGAGAACAACTCCATTTGGCTCACTAACTTCACACACCATCAGGCTTCCAAGCAGCTCTCAAGGAAACTCAGTTTTCACACTCTATGCTTAATGCCCTTTGAGTGCATTATCTAGGAATGAACCTGGTAGAGCATCCCACACAAACGATTGCTCCACATGCGGGTTTCACATGCCACCAACTCCACATTCACAGGCAACTTCAGCGCCACAGCCATTTTCAGATAGCCCTCAATGCAAAGGCTCTAGACGCAAATATTGGTGTGAGAGCTAATTCAATCAAGGAAACACTGCATGTTAGTGAAGGGCATATTGAAGAAGAATCAGCCGAGTGGTTTTTGTGGGAGAATAACTCCATTTGGCTCACTAACTTCACACACCATCAGGCTTCCAAGCAGCTCTCAAGGAAACTCAGTTTTCACACTCTATGCTTAGTGCCCTTTGAGTGCATTATCTAGGAATGAACGTGGTAGAGCATCCCACACAAACGAATGCTCCACATGCGGGTTTCACATGCCACCAACTCCACATTCACAGGCAACTTCAGCGCCACAGCCGTTTTCAGATAGCCCTCAATGCAAGGGCTCTAGACGCAAATAGTGGTGTGAGAGCTAATTCAATCAAGGAAACACTGCATGTTGGTGAAGGGCATATTGAAGAAGAATCAGCCAAGTGGTTCTTGTGGGAGAACAACTCCATTTGGCTCACTAACTTCACACACCATCAGGCTTCCAAGCAGCTCTCAAGGAAACTCAGTTTTCACACTCTATGCTTAGTGCTCTTTGAGTGCATTATCTAAGAATGAACCTTGTAGAGCATCCCACACAAACCATTGCTCCGCATGCGGGTTTCACATGCCACCAACTCCACATTCACAGGCAACTTCAGCGCCACAGCCGTTTTCAGGTAGCCCTCAATGCAAAGGCTCTAGACGCAAATAGTGGTGTGAGAGCTAATTCAATCAACGAAACACTGCATGTTGGTGAAGGGCATATTGAAGAAGAATCAGCCGAGTGGTTCTTGTGGGAGAAGAACTCCATTTGGCTCACTAACTTCACACACCATCAGGCTTCCAAGCAGCTCTCAAGGAAACTCAGTTTTCACACTCTATGCTTAGTGCCCTTTGAGTGCCTAGGACTGAAATGAATCTTGATGAGCATCCCACACAAACGAATGCTCCACATGCGGGTTTCACATGCCACCAACTCCACATTCACAGGCAACTTCAGCGCCACAGCCGTTTTCAGATAGCCCTCAATGCAAAGGATCTAGACGCAAATAGTGGTGTGAGAGCTAATTCAGTGAAGGAAACACTGCATGTTGGTGAAGGGCATATTGAAGAAGAATCAGCCGAGTGGTTCTTGTGGGAGAACAACTCCATTTGGCTCACTAACTTCACACACCATCAGGCTTGAAGCAGCTCTCAAGGAAACTCAGTTTTCACACTCTATGCTTAATGCCCTTTGAGTGCATTATCTAGGAATGAACCTGGTAGAGCATCCCACACAAACGATTGCTCCAGATGCGGGTTTCACATGCCACCAACTCCACATTCACAGGCAACTTCAGCGCCACAGCCGTTTTCAGATAGACCTCAATGCAAAGGCTCTAGAGGCAAATATTGGTGTGAGAGCTAATTCAATCAAGGAAACACTGCATGTTGGTGAAGGGCATATTGAAGAAGAATCAGCTGAGTGGTTCTTGTGGGAGAACAACTCCATTTGGCTCACTAACTTCACACACCATCAGGCTTCCAAGCAGCTCTCAAGGAAACTTAGTTTTCACACTCTATGCTTAGTGCCCTTTGAGTGCCTAGGACTGAAATGAATCTTGGTGAGCATCCCACACAAACGAATGCTCCACATGCGGGTTTCACATGCCACCAACTCCACATTCAAAGGCAACTTCAGTGCCATAGCCGTTTTCAGATAGCCCTCAATGCAAAGGATCTAGACGCAAATATTGGTGTGAGAGCTAATTCAATCAAGGAAACACTGCATGTTGGTGAAGGGCATATTGAAGAAGAATCAGTAAAGTGGTTCTTGTGGGAGAATAACTCCATTTGGCTCACTAAATTCACACACCATCAGGCTTCCAAGCAGCTCTCAAGGAAACTCAGTTTTCACACTCTATGCTTAATGCCGTTTAAGTACATTATCTAGGAATGAACCTGGTAGAGCATCCCACACAAACGATTGCTCCACATGCGGGTTTCACATGCCACCAACTCCACATTCACAGGCAACTTCAGCGCCACAGCCGTTTTCAGATAGCCCTCAATGCAAAGGCTCTAGACGCAAATATTGGTGTGAGAGCTAATTCAGTGAAGGAAACACTGCATGTTGGTGAAGGGCATATTGAAGAAGAATCAGCCGAGTGGTTCTTGTGGGAGAACAACTCCATTTGGCTCACTAACTTCACACACCATCAGGCTTGAAGCAGCTCTCAAGGAAACTCAGTTTTCACACTCTATGCTTAATGCCCTTTGAGTGCATTATCTAGGAATGAACCTGGTAGAGCATCCCACACAAACGATTGCTCCACATGCGGGTTTCACATGCCACCAACTCCACATTCACAGGCAACTTCAGCGCCACAGCCATTTTCAGATAGCCCTCAATGCAAAGGCTCTAGACGCAAATATTGGTGTGAGAGCTAATTCAATCAAGGAAACACTGCATGTTGGTGAAGGGCATATTGAAGAAGAATCAGCCGAGTGGTTTTTGTGGGAGAATAACTCCATTTGGCTCACTAACTTCACACACCATCAGGCTTCCAAGCAGCTCTCAAGGAAACTCAGTTTTCACACTCTATGCTTAGTGCCCTTTGAGTGCATTATCTAGGAATGAACGTGGTAGAGCATCCCACACAAACGAATGCTCCACATGCGGGTTTCACATGCCACCAACTCCACATTCACAGGCAACTTCAGCGCCACAGCCGTTTTCAGATAGCCCTCAATGCAAGGGCTCTAGACGCAAATAGTGGTGTGAGAGCTAATTCAATCAAGGAAACACTGCATGTTGGTGAAGGGCATATTGAAGAAGAATCAGCCAAGTGGTTCTTGTGGGAGAACAACTCCATTTGGCTCACTAACTTCACACACCATCAGGCTTCCAAGCAGCTCTCAAGGAAACTCAGTTTTCACACTCTATGCTTAGTGCTCTTTGAGTGCATTATCTAAGAATGAACCTTGTAGAGCATCCCACACAAACCATTGCTCCGCATGCGGGTTTCACATGCCACCAACTCCACATTCACAGGCAACTTCAGCGCCACAGCCGTTTTCAGGTAGCCCTCAATGCAAAGGCTCTAGACGCAAATAGTGGTGTGAGAGCTAATTCAATCAACGAAACACTGCATGTTGGTGAAGGGCATATTGAAGAAGAATCAGCCGAGTGGTTCTTGTGGGAGAAGAACTCCATTTGGCTCACTAACTTCACACACCATCAGGCTTCCAAGCAGCTCTCAAGGAAACTCAGTTTTCACACTCTATGCTTAGTGCCCTTTGAGTGCCTAGGACTGAAATGAATCTTGATGAGCATCCCACACAAACGAATGCTCCACATGCGGGTTTCACATGCCACCAACTCCACATTCACAGGCAACTTCAGCGCCACAGCCGTTTTCAGATAGCCCTCAATGCAAAGGCTCTAGACGCAAATAGTGGTGTGAGAGCTAATTCAGTGAAGGAAACACTGCATGTTGGTGAAGGGCATATTGAAGAAGAATCAGCTGAGTGGTTCTTGTGGGAGAAGAACTCCATTTGGCTCACTAACTTCACACACCATCAGGCTTCCAAGCAGCTCTCAAGGAAACTCAGTTTTCACACTCTATGCTTAGTGCCCTTTGAGTGCCTAGGACTGAAATGAATCTTCATGAGCATCCCACACAAACGAATGCTCCACATGCGGGTTTCACATGCCACCAACTCCACATTCACAGGCAACTTCAGCGCCACAGCCGTTTTCAGATAGCCCTCAATGCAAAGGCTCTAGACGCAAATATTGGTGTGAGAGCTAATTCAGTGAAGGAAACACTGCATGTTGGTGAAGGGCATATTGAAGAAGAATCAGCCGAGTGGTTCTTGTGGGAGAACAACTCCATTTGGCTCACTAACTTCACACACCATCAGGCTTGAAGCAGCTCTCAAGGAAACTCAGTTTTCACACTCTATGCTTAATGCCCTTTGAGTGCATTATCTAGGAATGAACCTGGTAGAGCATCCCACACAAACGATTGCTCCACATGCGGGTTTCACATGCCACCAACTCCACATTCACAGGCAACTTCAGCGCCACAGCCGTTTTCAGATAGACCTCAATGCAAAGGCTCTAGAGGCAAATATTGGTGTGAGAGCTAATTCAATCAAGGAAACACTGCATGTTGGTGAAGGGCATATTGAAGAAGAATCAGCTGAGTGGTTCTTGTGGGAGAACAACTCCATTTGGCTCACTAACTTCACACACCATCAGGCTTCCAAGCAGCTCTCAAGGAAACTTAGTTTTCACACTCTATGCTTAGTGCCCTTTGAGTGCCTAGGACTGAAATGAATCTTGGTGAGCATCCCACACAAACGAATGCTCCACATGCGGGTTTCACATGCCACCAACTCCACATTCAAAGGCAACTTCAGTGCCATAGCCGTTTTCAGATAGCCCCCAATGCAAAGGATCTAGACGCAAATAGTGGTGTGAGAGCTAATTCAATCAAGGAAACACTGCATGTTGGTGAAGGGCATATTGAAGAAGAATCAGTAAAGTGGTTCTTGTGGGAGAATAACTCCATTTGGCTCACTAAATTCACACACCATCAGGCTTCCAAGCAGCTCTCAAGGAAACTCAGTTTTCACACTCTATGCTTAATGCCGTTTGAGTACATTATCTAGGAATGAACCTGGTAGAGCATCCCACACAAACGATTGCTCCACATGCGGGTTTCACATGCCACCAACTCCACATTCACAGGCAACTTCAGCGCCACAGCCGTTTTCAGATAGCCCTCAATGCAAAGGCTCTAGACGCAAATATTGGTGTGAGAGCTAATTCAGTGAAGGAAACACTGCATGTTGGTGAAGGGCATATTGAAGAAGAATCAGCCGAGTGGTTCTTGTGGGAGAACAACTACATTTGGCTCACTAACTTCACACACCATCAGGCTTCCAAGCAGCTCTCAAGGAAACTCAGTTTTCACACTCTATGCTTAATGCCCTTTGAGTGCATTATCTAGGAATGAACCTGGTAGAGCATCCCACACAAACGATTGCTCCACATGCGGGTTTCACATGCCACCAACTCCACATTCAAAGGCAACTTCAGTGCCATAGCCGTTTTCAGATAGCCCCCAATGCAAAGGATCTAGAGGCAAATATTGATGTGAGAGCTAATTCAATCAAGGAAACACTGCATGTTGGTGAAGGGCATATTGAAGAAGAATCAGTAAAGTGGTTCTTGTGGGAGAACAACTCCATTTGGCTCACTAACTTCACACACCATCAGGCTTCCAAGCAGCTCTCAAGGAAACTCAGTTTTCACACTCTATGCTTAGTGCCCTTTGAGTGCATTATGTAGGAATGAACCTGGTAGAGCATCCCACACAAACGAATGCTCCACATGCGGGTTTCACATGCCACCAACTCCACATTCACAGGCAACTTCAGCGCCACAGCCGTTTTCAGATAGCCCTCAATGCAAAGGCTCTAGACGCAAATATTGGTGTGAGAGCTAATTCAATCAACGAAACACTGCATGTTGGTGAAGGGCATATTGAAGAAGAATCAGCCAAGTGGTTCTTGTGGGAGAACAACTCCATTTGGCTCACTAACTTCACACACCATCAGGCTTCCAAGCAGCTCTCAAGGAAACTCAGTTTTCACACTCTATGCTTAGTGCCCTTTGAGTGCCTAGGACTGAAATGAATTTTGGTGAGCATCCCACACAAACGAATGCTCCACATGCGGGTTTCACATGCCACCAACTCCACATTCACAGGCAACTTCAGCGCCACAGCCGTTTTCAGATAGCCCTCAATGCAAAGGCTCTAGACGCAAATAGTGGTGTGAGAGCTAATTCAGTGAAGGAAACACTGCATGTTGGTGAAGGGCATATTGAAGAAGAATCAGCCGAGTGGTTCTTGTGGGAGAACAACTCCATTTGGCTCACTAACTTCACACACCATCAGGCTTCGAAGCAGCTCTCAAGGAAACTCAGTTTTCACACTCTATGCGTAATGCCCTTTGAGTGCATTATCTAGGAATGAACCTGGTAGAGCATCCCACACAAACGATTGCTCCACATGCGGGTTTCACATGCCACCAACTCCACATTCACAGGCAACTTCAGCGCCACAGCCGTTTTCAGATAGCCCTCAATGCAAAGGATCTAGATGCAAATAGTGGTGTGAGAGCTAATTCAATCAAGGAAACACTGCATGTTGGTGAAGGGCATATTGAAGAAGAATCACCTGAGTGGTTCTTGTGGGAGAACAACTCCATTTGGCTCACTAACTTCACACACCATCAGGCTTCCAAGCAGCTCTCAAGGAAACTCAGTTTTCACACTCTATGCTTAGTGCCCTTTGAGTGCATTATCTAGGAATGAACCTGGTAGAGCATCCCACACAAATGAATGCTCCACATGCGGGTTTCACATGCCACCAACTCCACATTCACAGGCAACTTCAGCGCCACAGCCGTTTTCAGATAGCCCTCAATGCAAAGGCTCTAGACGCAAATAGTGGTGTGAGAGCTAATTCAATCAAGGAAACACTGCATGTTGGTGAAGGGCATATTGAAGAAGAATCAGCCAAGTGGTTCTTGTGGGAGAACAACTCCATTTGGCTCACTAACTTCACACACCATCAGGCTTCCAAGCAGCTCTCAAGGAAACTCAGTTTTCACACTCTATGCTTAGTGCCCTTTGAGTGCATTATGTAAGAATGAACCTGGTAGAGCATCCCACACAAACCATTGCTCCACATGCGGGTTTCACATGCCACCAACTCCACATTCACAGGCAACTTCAGCGCCACAGCCGTTTTCAGATAGCCCTCAATGCAAAGGCTCTAGACGCAAATAGTGGTGTGAGAGCTAATTCAATCAAGGAAACACTGCATGTTGGTGAAGAGCATATTGAAGAAGAATCAGCCGAGTGGTTCTTGTGGGAGAACAATTCCATTTGGCTCACTAACTTCACACACCATCAGGCTTCCAAGCAGCTCTCAAGGAAACTCAGTTTTCACACTCTATGCTTAGTGCCCTTTGAGTGCCTAGGACTGAAATGAATCTTGGTGAGCATCCCACACAAACGAATGCTCCACATGCGGGTTTCACATGCCACCAACTCCACATTCACAGGCAACTTCAGCGCCACAGCCGTTTTCAGATAGCCCTCAATGCAAAGGCTCTAGACGCAAATAGTGGTGTGAGAGCTAATTCAGTGAAGGAAACACTGCATGTTGGTGAAGGGCATATTGAAGAAGAATCAGCTGAGTGGTTCTTGTGGGAGAACAACTCCATTTGGCTCACTAACTTCACACACCATCAGGCTTCCAAGCAGCTCTCAAGGAAACTCAGTTTTCACACTCTATGCTTAATGCCCTTTGAGTGCATTATCTAGGAATGAACCTGGTAGAGCATCCCACACAAACGATTGCTCCAGATGCGGGTTTCACATGCCACCAACTCCACATTCACAGGCTACTTCAGCGCCACAGCCGTTTTCAGATAGACCTCAATGCAAAGGCTCTAGAGGCAAATATTGGTGTGAGAGCTAATTCAATCAAGGAAACACTGCATGTTGGTGAAGGGCATATTGAAGAAGAATCAGCCGAGTGGTTCTTGTGGGAGAACAACTCCATTTGGCTCACTAACTTCACACACCATCAGGCTTCCAAGCAGCTCTCAAGGAAACTCAGTTTTCACACTCTATGCTTAGTGCCCTTTGAGTGCCTAGGACTGAAATGAATCTTGGTGAGCATTCCACACAAACAAATGCTCCACATGCGGGTTTCACATGCCACCAACTCCACATTCAAAGGCAACTTCAGTGCCATAGCCGTTTTCAGATAGCCCCCAATGCAAAGGATCTAGACGCAAATATTGGTGTGAGAGCTAATTCAATCAAGGAAACACTGCATGTTGGTGAAGGGCATATTGAAGAAGAATCAGCCGAGTGGTTCTTGTGGGAGAATAACTCCATTTGGCTCACTAAATTCACACACCATCAGGCTTCCAAGCAGCTCTCAAGGAAACTCAGTTTTCACACTCTATGCTTAATGACGTTTGAGTACATTATCTAGGAATGAACCTGGTAGAGCATCCCACACAAACGATTGCTCCACATGCGGGTTTCACATGCCACCAACTCCACATTCACGGGCAACTTCAGCGCCACAGCCGTTTTCAGATAGCCCTCAATGCAAAGGCTCTAGACGCAAATAGTGGTGCGAGAGCTAATTCAATCAAGGAAACACTGCATGTTGGTGAAGGGCATATTGAATAAGAATCAGCCGAGTGGTTCTTGTGGGAGAACAACTCCATTTGGCTCACTAACTTCACACACCATCAGGCTTCCAAGCAGCTCTCAAGGAAACTCAGTTTTCACACTCTATGCTTAGTGCCCTTTGAGTGCCCAGGACTGAAATGAATCTTGGTGAGCATCCCACACAAACGAATGCTCCACATGCGGGTTTCACATGCCACCAACTCCACATTCACAGGCAACTTCAGCGCCACAGCCGTTTTCAGATAGCCCTCAATGCAAAGGCTCTAGACGCAAATATTGGTGTGAGAGCTAATTCAGTGAAGGAAACACTGCATGTTGGTGAAGGGCATATTGAAGAAGAATCAGCCGAGTGGTTCTTGTGGGAGAACAACTACATTTGGCTCACTAACTTCACACACCATCAGGCTTCCAAGCAGCTCTCAAGGAAACTCAGTTTTCACACTCTATGCTTAATGCCCTTTGAGTGCATTATCTAGGAATGAACCTGGTAGAGCATCCCACACAAACGATTGCTCCACATGCGGGTTTCACATGCCACCAACTCCACATTCACAGGCAACTTCAGCGCCACAGCCATTTTCAGATAGCTCTCAATGCAAAGGCTCTAGACGCAAATATTGGTGTGAGAGCTAATTCAATCAAGGAAACACTGCATGTTGGTGAAGGGCATATTGAAGAAGAATCAGCCGAGTGGTTTTTGTGGGAGAATAACTCCATTTGGCTCACTAACTTCACACACCATCAGGCTTCCAAGCAGCTCTCAAGGAAACTCAGTTTTCACACTCTATGCTTAGTGCCCTTTGAGTGCATTATCTAGGAATGAACGTGGTAGAGCATCCCACACAAACGAATGCTCCACATGCGGGTTTCACATGCCACCAACTCCACATTCACAGGCAACTTCAGCGCCACAGCCGTTTTCAGATAGCCCTCAATGCAAGGGCTCTAGACGCAAATAGTGGTGTGAGAGCTAATTCAATCAAGGAAACACTGCATGTTGGTGAAGGGCATATTGAAGAAGAATCAGCCAAGTGGTTCTTGTGGGAGAACAACTCCATTTGGCTCACTAACTTCACACACCATCAGGCTTCCAAGCAGCTCTCAAGGAAACTCAGTTTTCACACTCTATGCTTAGTGCTCTTTGAGTGCATTATCTAAGAATGAACATTGTAGAGCATCCCACACAAACCATTGCTCCGCATGCGGGTTTCACATGCCACCAACTCCACATTCACAGGCAACTTCAGCGCCACAGCCGTTTTCAGGTAGCCCTCAATGCAAAGGCTCTAGACGCAAATAGTGGTGTGAGAGCTAATTCAATCAAGGAAACACTGCATGTTGGTGAAGGGCATATTGAAGAAGAATCAGCCGAGTGGTTCTTGTGGGAGAAGAACTCCATTTGGCTCACTAACTTCACACACCATCAGGCTTCCAAGCAGCTCTCAAGGAAACTCAGTTTTCACACTCTATGCTTAGTGCCCTTTGAGTGCCTAGGACTGAAATGAATCTTGATGAGCATCCCACACAAACGAATGCTCCACATGCGGGTTTCACATGCCACCAACTCCACATTCACAGGCAACTTCAGCGCCACAGCCGTTTTCAGATAGCCCTCAATGCAAAGGCTCTAGACGCAAATAGTGGTGTGAGAGCTAATTCAGTGAAGGAAACACTGCATGTTGGTGAAGGGCATATTGAAGAAGAATCAGCTGAGTGGTTCTTGTGGGAGAACAACTCCATTTGGCTCACTAACTTCACACACCATCAGGCTTCCAAGCAGCTCTCAAGGAAACTCAGTTTTCACACTCTATGCTTAATGCCCTTTGAGTGCATTATCTAGGAATGAACCTGGTAGAGCATCCCACACAAACGATTGCTCCAGATGCGGGTTTCACATGCCACCAACTCCACATTCACAGGCTACTTCAGCGCCACAGCCGTTTTCAGATAGACCTCAATGCAAAGGCTCTAGAGGCAAATATTGGTGTGAGAGCTAATTCAATCAAGGAAACACTGCATGTTGGTGAAGGGCATATTGAAGAAGAATCAGCCGAGTGGTTCTTGTGGGAGAACAACTCCATTTGGCTCACTAACTTCACACACCATCAGGCTTCCAAGCAGCTCTCAAGGAAACTCAGTTTTCACACTCTATGCTTAGTGCCCTTTGAGTGCCTAGGACTGAAATGAATCTTGGTGAGCATTCCACACAAACAAATGCTCCACATGCGGGTTTCACATGCCACCAACTCCACATTCAAAGGCAACTTCAGTGCCATAGCCGTTTTCAGATAGCCCCCAATGCAAAGGATCTAGACGCAAATATTGGTGTGAGAGCTAATTCAATCAAGGAAACACTGCATGTTGGTGAAGGGCATATTGAAGAAGAATCAGCCGAGTGGTTCTTGTGGGAGAATAACTCCATTTGGCTCACTAAATTCACACACCATCAGGCTTCCAAGCAGCTCTCAAGGAAACTCAGTTTTCACACTCTATGCTTAATGACGTTTGAGTACATTATCTAGGAATGAACCTGGTAGAGCATCCCACACAAACGAATGCTCCACATGCGGGTTTCACATGCCACCAACTCCACATTCACGGGCAACTTCAGCGCCACAGCCGTTTTCAGATAGCCCTCAATGCAAAGGCTCTAGACGCAAATAGTGGTGCGAGAGCTAATTCAATCAAGGAAACACTGCATGTTGGTGAAGGGCATATTGAATAAGAATCAGCCGAGTGGTTCTTGTGGGAGAACAACTCCATTTGGCTCACTAACTTCACACACCATCAGGCTTCCAAGCAGCTCTCAAGGAAACTCAGTTTTCACACTCTATGCTTAGTGCCCTTTGAGTGCCTAGGACTGAAATGAATCTTGGTGAGCATCCCACACAAACGAATGCTCCACATGCGGGTTTCACATGCCACCAACTCCACATTCACAGGCAACTTCAGCGCCACAGCCGTTTTCAGATAGCCCTCAATGCAAAGGCTCTAGACGCAAATATTGGTGTGAGAGCTAATTCAGTGAAGGAAACACTGCATGTTGGTGAAGGGCATATTGAAGAAGAATCAGCCGAGTGGTTCTTGTGGGAGAACAACTACATTTGGCTCACTAACTTCACACACCATCAGGCTTCCAAGCAGCTCTCAAGGAAACTCAGTTTTCACACTCTATGCTTAATGCCCTTTGAGTGCATTATCTAGGAATGAACCTGGTAGAGCATCCCACACAAACGATTGCTCCACATGCGGGTTTCACATGCCACCAACTCCACATTCACAGGCAACTTCAGCGCCACAGCCATTTTCAGATAGCCCTCAATGCAAAGGCTCTAGACGCAAATATTGGTGTGAGAGCTAATTCAATCAAGGAAACACTGCATGTTGGTGAAGGGCATATTGAAGAAGAATCAGCCGAGTGGTTTTTGTGGGAGAATAACTCCATTTGGCTCACTAACTTCACACACCATCAGGCTTCCAAGCAGCTCTCAAGGAAACTCAGTTTTCACACTCTATGCTTAGTGCCCTTTGAGTGCATTATCTAGGAATGAACGTGGTAGAGCATCCCACACAAACGAATGCTCCACATGCGGGTTTCACATGCCACCAACTCCACATTCACAGGCAACTTCAGCGCCACAGCCGTTTTCAGATAGCCCTCAATGCAAGGGCTCTAGACGCAAATAGTGGTGTGAGAGCTAATTCAATCAAGGAAACACTGCATGTTGGTGAAGGGCATATTGAAGAAGAATCAGCCAAGTGGTTCTTGTGGGAGAACAACTCCATTTGGCTCACTAACTTCACACACCATCAGGCTTCCAAGCAGCTCTCAAGGAAACTCAGTTTTCACACTCTATGCTTAGTGCTCTTTGAGTGCATTATCTAAGAATGAACCTTGTAGAGCATCCCACACAAACCATTGCTCCGCATGCGGGTTTCACATGCCACCAACTCCACATTCACAGGCAACTTCAGCGCCACAGCCGTTTTCAGGTAGCCCTCAATGCAAAGGCTCTAGACGCAAATAGTGGTGTGAGAGCTAATTCAATCAAGGAAACACTGCATGTTGGTGAAGGGCATATTGAAGAAGAATCAGCCGAGTGGTTCTTGTGGGAGAAGAACTCCATTTGGCTCACTAACTTCACACACCATCAGGCTTCCAAGCAGCTCTCAAGGAAACTCAGTTTTCACACTCTATGCTTAGTGCCCTTTGAGTGCCTAGGACTGAAATGAATCTTGATGAGCATCCCACACAAACGAATGCTCCACATGCGGGTTTCACATGCCACCAACTCCACATTCACAGGCAACTTCAGCGCCACAGCCGTTTTCAGATAGCCCTCAATGCAAAGGATCTAGACGCAAATAGTGGTGTGAGAGCTAATTCAGTGAAGGAAACACTGCATGTTGGTGAAGGGCATATTGAAGAAGAATCAGCCGAGTGGTTCTTGTGGGAGAACAACTCCATTTGGCTCACTAACTTCACACACCATCAGGCTTGAAGCAGCTCTCAAGGAAACTCAGTTTTCACACTCTATGCTTAATGCCCTTTGAGTGCATTATCTAGGAATGAACCTGGTAGAGCATCCCACACAAACGATTGCTCCACATGCGGGTTTCACATGCCACCAACTCCACATTCACAGGCAACTTCAGCGCCACAGCCGTTTTCAGATAGACCTCAATGCAAAGGCTCTAGAGGCAAATATTGGTGTGAGAGCTAATTCAATCAAGGAAACACTGCATGTTGGTGAAGGGCATATTGAAGAAGAATCAGCTGAGTGGTTCTTGTGGGAGAACAACTCCATTTGGCTCACTAACTTCACACACCATCAGGCTTCCAAGCAGCTCTCAAGGAAACTTAGTTTTCACACTCTATGCTTAGTGCCCTTTGAGTGCCTAGGACTGAAATGAATCTTGGTGAGCATCCCACACAAACGAATGCTCCACATGCGGGTTTCACATGCCACCAACTCCACATTCAAAGGCAACTTCAGTGCCATAGCCGTTTTCAGATAGCCCTCAATGCAAAGGATCTAGACACAAATATTGGTGTGAGAGCTAATTCAATCAAGGAAACACTGCATGTTGGTGAAGGGCATATTGAAGAAGAATCAGTAAAGTGGTTCTTGTGGGAGAATAACTCCATTTGGCTCACTAAATTCACACACCATCAGGCTTCCAAGCAGCTCTCAAGGAAACTCAGTTTTCACACTCTATGCTTAATGCCGTTTGAGTACATTATCTAGGAATGAACCTGGTAGAGCATCCCACACAAACGATTGCTCCACATGCGGGTTTCACATGCCACCAACTCCACATTCACAGGCAACTTCAGCGCCACAGCCGTTTTCAGATAGCCCTCAATGCAAAGGCTCTAGACGCAAATATTGGTGTGAGAGCTAATTCAGTGAAGGAAACACTGCATGTTGGTGAAGGGCATATTGAAGAAGAATCAGCCGAGTGGTTCTTGTGGGAGAACAACTCCATTTGGCTCACTAACTTCACACACCATCAGGCTTGAAGCAGCTCTCAAGGAAACTCAGTTTTCACACTCTATGCTTAGTGCCCTTTGAGTGCATTATCTAGGAATGAACGTGGTAGAGCATCCCACACAAACGAATGCTCCACATGCGGGTTTCACATGCCACCAACTCCACATTCACAGGCAACTTCAGCGCCACAGCCGTTTTCAGATAGCCCTCAATGCAAGGGCTCTAGACGCAAATAGTGGTGTGAGAGCTAATTCAATCAAGGAAACACTGCATGTTGGTGAAGGGCATATTGAAGAAGAATCAGCCAAGTGGTTCTTGTGGGAGAACAACTCCATTTGGCTCACTAACTTCACACACCATCAGGCTTCCAAGCAGCTCTCAAGGAAACTCAGTTTTCACACTCTATGCTTAGTGCTCTTTGAGTGCATTATCTAAGAATGAACCTTGTAGAGCATCCCACACAAACCATTGCTCCGCATGCGGGTTTCACATGCCACCAACTCCACATTCACAGGCAACTTCAGCGCCACAGCCGTTTTCAGGTAGCCCTCAATGCAAAGGCTCTAGACGCAAATAGTGGTGTGAGAGCTAATTCAATCAAGGAAACACTGCATGTTGGTGAAGGGCATATTGAAGAAGAATCAGCCGAGTGGTTCTTGTGGGAGAAGAACTCCATTTGGCTCACTAACTTCACACACCATCAGGCTTCCAAGCAGCTCTCAAGGAAACTCAGTTTTCACACTCTATGCTTAGTGCCCTTTGAGTGCCTAGGACTGAAATGAATCTTGATGAGCATCCCACACAAACGAATGCTCCACATGCGGGTTTCACATGCCACCAACTCCACATTCACAGGCAACTTCAGCGCCACAGCCGTTTTCAGATAGCCCTCAATGCAAAGGCTCTAGACGCAAATATTGGTGTGAGAGCTAATTCAGTGAAGGAAACACTGCATGTTGGTGAAGGGCATATTGAAGAAGAATCAGCCGAGTGGTTCTTGTGGGAGAACAACTCCATTTGGCTCACTAACTTCACACACCATCAGGCTTGAAGCAGCTCTCAAGGAAACTCAGTTTTCACACTCTATGCTTAATGCCCTTTGAGTGCATTATCTAGGAATGAACCTGGTAGAGCATCCCACACAAACGATTGCTCCACATGCGGGTTTCACATGCCACCAACTCCACATTCACAGGCAACTTCAGCGCCACAGCCGTTTTCAGATAGACCTCAATGCAAAGGCTCTAGAGGCAAATATTGGTGTGAGAGCTAATTCAATCAAGGAAACACTGCATGTTGGTGAAGGGCATATTGAAGAAGAATCAGCTGAGTGGTTCTTGTGGGAGAACAACTCCATTTGGCTCACTAACTTCACACACCATCAGGCTTCCAAGCAGCTCTCAAGGAAACTTAGTTTTCACACTCTATGCTTAGTGCCCTTTGAGTGCCTAGGACTGAAATGAATCTTGGTGAGCATCCCACACAAACGAATGCTCCACATGCGGGTTTCACATGCCACCAACTCCACATTCAAAGGCAACTTCAGTGCCATAGCCGTTTTCAGATAGCCCCAATGCAAAGGATCTAGACGCAAATATTGGTGTGAGAGCTAATTCAATCAAGGAAACACTGCATGTTGGTGAAGGGCATATTGAAGAAGAATCAGTAAAGTGGTTCTTGTGGGAGAATAACTCCATTTGGCTCACTAAATTCACACACCATCAGGCTTCCAAGCAGCTCTCAAGGAAACTCAGTTTTCACACTCTATGCTTAATGCCGTTTGAGTACATTATCTAGGAATGAACCTGGTAGAGCATCCCACACAAACGATTGCTCCACATGCGGGTTTCACATGCCACCAACTCCACATTCACAGGCAACTTCAGCGCCACAGCCGTTTTCAGATAGCCCTCAATGCAAAGGCTCTAGACGCAAATATTGGTGTGAGAGCTAATTCAGTGAAGGAAACACTGCATGTTGGTGAAGGGCATATTGAAGAAGAATCAGCCGAGTGGTTCTTGTGGGAGAACAACTCCATTTGGCTCACTAACTTCACACACCATCAGGCTTCCAAGCAGCTCTCAAGGAAACTCAGTTTTCACACTCTATGCTTAATGCCCTTTGAGTGCATTATCTAGGAATGAACCTGGTAGAGCATCCCAGACAAACGATTGCTCCACATGCGGGTTTCACATGCCACCAACTCCACATTCAAAGGCAACTTCAGTGCCATAGCCGTTTTCAGATAGCCCCCAATGCAAAGGATCTAGACGCAAATATTGGTGTGAGAGCTAATTCAATCAAGGAAACACTGCATGTTGGTGAAGGGCATATTGAAGAAGAATCAGTAAAGTGGTTCTTGTGGGAGAACAACTCCATTTGGCTCACTAACTTCACACACCATCAGGCTTCCAAGCAGCTCTCAAGGAAACTCAGTTTTCACACTCTATGCTTAGTGCCCTTTGAGTGCATTATGTAGGAATGAACCTGGTAGAGCATCCCACACAAACGAATGCTCCACATGCGGGTTTCACATGCCACCAACTCCACATTCACAGGCAACTTCAGCGCCACAGCCGTTTTCAGATAGCCCTCAATGCAAAGGCTCTAGACGCAAATATTGGTGTGAGAGCTAATTCAATCAAGGAAACACTGCATGTTGGTGAAGGGCATATTGAAGAAGAATCAGCCAAGTGGTTCTTGTGGGAGAACAACTCCATTTGGCTCACTAACTTCACACACCATCAGGCTTCAAGCAGCTCTCAAGGAAACTCAGTTTTCACACTCTATGCTTAGTGCCCTTTGAGTGCCTAGGACTGAAATGAATTTTGGTGAGCATCCCACACAAACGAATGCTCCACATGCGGGTTTCACATGCCACCAACTCCACATTCACAGGCAACTTCAGCGCCACAGCCGTTTTCAGATAGCCCTCAATGCAAGGGCTCTAGACGCAAATAGTGGTGTGAGAGCTAATTCAATCAAGGAAACACTGCATGTTGGTGAAGGGCATATTGAAGAAGAATCAGCCAAGTGGTTCTTGTGGGAGAACAACTCCATTTGGCTCACTAACTTCACACACCATCAGGCTTCCAAGCAGCTCTCAAGGAAACTCAGTTTTCACACTCTATGCTTAGTGCTCTTTGAGTGCATTATCTAAGAATGAACCTTGTAGAGCATCCCACACAAACCATTGCTCCGCATGCGGGTTTCACATGCCACCAACTCCACATTCACAGGAAACTTCAGCGCCACAGCCGTTTTCAGGTAGCCCTCAATGCAAAGGCTCTAGACGCAAATAGTGGTGTGAGAGCTAATTCAATCAAGGAAACACTGCATGTTGGTGAAGGGCATATTGAAGAAGAATCAGCCGAGTGGTTCTTGTGGGAGAAGAACTCCATTTGGCTCACTAACTTCACACACCATCAGGCTTCCAAGCAGCTCTCAAGGAAACTCAGTTTTCACACTCTATGCTTAGTGCCCTTTGAGTGCCTAGGACTGAAATGAATCTTGATGAGCATCCCACACAAACGAATGCTCCACATGCGGGTTTCACATGCCACCAACTCCACATTCACAGGCAACTTCAGCGCCACAGCCGTTTTCAGATAGCCCTCAATGCAAAGGCTCTAGACGCAAATATTGGTGTGAGAGCTAATTCAATCAAGGAAACACTGCATGTTGGTGAAGGGCATATTGAAGAAGAATCAGCCGAGTGGTTCTTGTGGGAGAACAACTCCATTTGGCTCACTAACTTCACACACCATCAGGCTTGAAGCAGCTCTCAAGGAAACTCAGTTTTCACACTCTATGCTTAATGCCCTTTGAGTGCATTATCTAGGAATGAACCTGGTAGAGCATCCCACACAAACGATTGCTCCACATGCGGGTTTCACATGCCACCAACTCCACATTCACAGGCAACTTCAGCGCCACAGCCGTTTTCAGATAGACCTCAATGCAAAGGCTCTAGAGGCAAATATTGGTGTGAGAGCTAATTCAATCAAGGAAACACTGCATGTTGGTGAAGGGCATATTGAAGAAGAATCAGCTGAGTGGTTCTTGTGGGAGAACAACTCCATTTGGCTCACTAACTTCACACACCATCAGGCTTCCAAGCAGCTCTCAAGGAAACTTAGTTTTCACACTCTATGCTTAGTGCCCTTTGAGTGCCTAGGACTGAAATGAATCTTGGTGAGCATCCCACACAAACGAATGCTCCACATGCGGGTTTCACATGCCACCAACTCCACATTCAAAGGCAACTTCAGTGCCATAGCCGTTTTCAGATAGCCCCCAATGCAAAGGATCTAGACGCAAATATTGGTGTGAGAGCTAATTCAATCAAGGAAACACTGCATGTTGGTGAAGGGCATATTGAAGAAGAATCAGTAAAGTGGTTCTTGTGGGAGAATAACTCCATTTGGCTCACTAAATTCACACACCATCAGGCTTCCAAGCAGCTCTCAAGGAAACTCAGTTTTCACACTCTATGCTTAATGCCGTTTGAGTACATTATCTAGGAATGAACCTGGTAGAGCATCCCACACAAACGATTGCTCCACATGCGGGTTTCACATGCCACCAACTCCACATTCACAGGCAACTTCAGCGCCACAGCCGTTTTCAGATAGCCCTCAATGCAAAGGCTCTAGACGCAAATATTGGTGTGAGAGCTAATTCAGTGAAGGAAACACTGCATGTTGGTGAAGGGCATATTGAAGAAGAATCAGCCGAGTGGTTCTTGTGGGAGAACAACTCCATTTGGCTCACTAACTTCACACACCATCAGGCTTCCAAGCAGCTCTCAAGGAAACTCAGTTTTCACACTCTATGCTTAATGCCCTTTGAGTGCATTATCTAGGAATGAACCTGGTAGAGCATCCCAGACAAACGATTGCTCCACATGCGGGTTTCACATGCCACCAACTCCACATTCAAAGGCAACTTCAGTGCCATAGCCGTTTTCAGATAGCCCCCAATGCAAAGGATCTAGACGCAAATATTGGTGTGAGAGCTAATTCAATCAAGGAAACACTGCATGTTGGTGAAGGGCATATTGAAGAAGAATCAGTAAAGTGGTTCTTGTGGGAGAACAACTCCATTTGGCTCACTAACTTCACACACCATCAGGCTTCCAAGCAGCTCTCAAGGAAACTCAGTTTTCACACTCTATGCTTAGTGCCCTTTGAGTGCATTATGTAGGAATGAACCTGGTAGAGCATCCCACACAAACGAATGCTCCACATGCGGGTTTCACATGCCACCAACTCCACATTCACAGCAACTTCAGCGCCACAGCCGTTTTCAGATAGCCCTCAATGCAAAGGCTCTAGACGCAAATATTGGTGTGAGAGCTAATTCAATCAAGGAAACACTGCATGTTGGTGAAGGGCATATTGAAGAAGAATCAGCCAAGTGGTTCTTGTGGGAGAACAACTCCATTTGGCTCACTAACTTCACACACCATCAGGCTTCCAAGCAGCTCTCAAGGAAACTCAGTTTTCACACTCTATGCTTAGTGCCCTTTGAGTGCCTAGGACTGAAATGAATTTTGGTGAGCATCCCACACAAACGAATGCTCCACATGCGGGTTTCACATGCCACCAACTCCACATTCACAGGCAACTTCAGCGCCACAGCCGTTTTCAGATAGCCCTCAATGCAAGGGCTCTAGACGCAAATAGTGGTGTGAGAGCTAATTCAATCAAGGAAACACTGCATGTTGGTGAAGGGCATATTGAAGAAGAATCAGCCAAGTGGTTCTTGTGGGAGAACAACTCCATTTGGCTCACTAACTTCACACACCATCAGGCTTCCAAGCAGCTCTCAAGGAAACTCAGTTTTCACACTCTATGCTTAGTGCTCTTTGAGTGCATTATCTAAGAATGAACCTTGTAGAGCATCCCACACAAACCATTGCTCCGCATGCGGGTTTCACATGCCACCAACTCCACATTCACAGGCAACTTCAGCGCCACAGCCGTTTTCAGGTAGCCCTCAATGCAAAGGCTCTAGACGCAAATAGTGGTGTGAGAGCTAATTCAATCAAGGAAACACTGCATGTTGGTGAAGGGCATATTGAAGAAGAATCAGCCGAGTGGTTCTTGTGGGAGAAGAACTCCATTTGGCTCACTAACTTCACACACCATCAGGCTTCCAAGCAGCTCTCAAGGAAACTCAGTTTTCACACTCTATGCTTAGTGCCCTTTGAGTGCCTAGGACTGAAATGAATCTTGATGAGCATCCCACACAAACGAATGCTCCACATGCGGGTTTCACATGCCACCAACTCCACATTCACAGGCAACTTCAGCGCCACAGCCGTTTTCAGATAGCCCTCAATGCAAAGGCTCTAGACGCAAATATTGGTGTGAGAGCTAATTCAGTGAAGGAAACACTGCATGTTGGTGAAGGGCATATTGAAGAAGAATCAGCCGAGTGGTTCTTGTGGGAGAACAACTCCATTTGGCTCACTAACTTCACACACCATCAGGCTTGAAGCAGCTCTCAAGGAAACTCAGTTTTCACACTCTATGCTTAATGCCCTTTGAGTGCATTATCTAGGAATGAACCTGGTAGAGCATCCCACACAAACGATTGCTCCACATGCGGGTTTCACATGCCACCAACTCCACATTCACAGGCAACTTCAGCGCAACAGCCGTTTTCAGATAGCCCTCAATGCAAAGGCTCTAGAGGCAAATATTGGTGTGAGAGCTAATTCAATCAAGGAAACACTGCATGTTGGTGAAGGGCATATTGAAGAAGAATCAGCTGAGTGGTTCTTGTGGGAGAACAACTCCATTTGGCTCACTAACTTCACACACCATCAGGCTTCCAAGCAGCTCTCAAGGAACTTAGTTTTCACACTCTATGCTTAGTGCCCTTTGAGTGCCTAGGACTGAAATGAATCTTGGTGAGCATCCCACACAAACGAATGCTCCACATGCGGGTTTCACATGCCACCAACTCCACATTCAAAGGCAACTTCAGTGCCATAGCCGTTTCAGATAGCCCCCAATGCAAAGGATCTAGACGCAAATATTGGTGTGAGAGCTAATTCAATCAAGGAAACACTGCATGTTGGTGAAGGGCATATTGAAGAAGAATCAGTAAAGTGGTTCTTGTGGGAGAATAACTCCATTTGGCTCACTAAATTCACACACCATCAGGCTTCCAAGCAGCTCTCAAGGAAACTCAGTTTTCACACTCTATGCTTAATGCCGTTTGAGTACATTATCTAGGAATGAACCTGGTAGAGCATCCCACACAAACGATTGCTCCACATGCGGGTTTCACATGCCACCAACTCCACATTCACAGGCAACTTCAGCGCCACAGCCGTTTTCAGATAGCCCTCAATGCAAAGGCTCTAGACGCAAATATTGGTGTGAGAGCTAATTCAGTGAAGGAAACACTGCATGTTGGTGAAGGGCATATTGAAGAAGAATCAGCCGAGTGGTTCTTGTGGGAGAACAACTACATTTGGCTCACTAACTTCACACACCATCAGGCTTCCAAGCAGCTCTCAAGGAAACTCAGTTTTCACACTCTATGCTTAATGCCCTTTGAGTGCATTATCTAGGAATGAACCTGGTAGAGCATCCCACACAAACGATTGCTCCACATGCGGGTTTCACATGCCACCAACTCCACATTCAAAGGCAACTTCAGTGCCATAGCCGTTTTCAGATAGCCCCCAATGCAAAGGATCTAGACGCAAATATTGGTGTGAGAGCTAATTCAATCAAGGAAACACTGCATGTTGGTGAAGGGCATATTGAAGAAGAATCAGTAAAGTGGTTCTTGTGGGAGAACAACTCCATTTGGCTCACTAACTTCACACACCATCAGGCTTCCAAGCAGCTCTCAAGGAAACTCAGTTTTCACACTCTATGCTTAGTGCCCTTTGAGTGCATTATGTAGGAATGAACCTGGTAGAGCATCCCACACAAACGAATGCTCCACATGCGGGTTTCACATGCCACCAACTCCACATTCACAGGCAACTTCAGCGCCACAGCCGTTTTCAGATAGCCCTCAATGCAAAGGCTCTAGACGCAAATATTGGTGTGAGAGCTAATTCAATCAAGGAAACACTGCATGTTGGTGAAGGGCATATTGAAGAAGAATCAGCCAAGTGGTTCTTGTGGGAGAACAACTCCATTTGGCTCACTAACTTCACACACCATCAGGCTTCCAAGCAGCTCTCAAGGAAACTCAGTTTTCACACTCTATGCTTAGTGCCCTTTGAGTGCCTAGGACTGAAATGAATTTTGGTGAGCATCCCACACAAACGAATGCTCCACATGCGGGTTTCACATGCCACCAACTCCACATTCACAGGCAACTTCAGCGCCACAGCCGTTTTCAGATAGCCCTCAATGCAAAGGCTCTAGACGCAAATAGTGGTGTGAGAGCTAATTCAGTGAAGGAAACACTGCATGTTGGTGAAGGGCATATTGAAGAAGAATCAGCCGAGTGGTTCTTGTGGGAGAACAACTCCATTTGGCTCACTAACTTCACACACCATCAGGCTTCGAAGCAGCTCTCAAGGAAACTCAGTTTTCACACTCTATGCTTAATGCCCTTTGAGTGCATTATCTAGGAATGAACCTGGTAGAGCATCCCACACAAACGATTGCTCCACATGCGGGTTTCACATGCCACCAACTCCACATTCACAGGCAACTTCAGCGCCACAGCCGTTTTCAGATAGCCCTCAATGCAAAGGATCTAGATGCAAATAGTGGTGTGAGAGCTAATTCAATCAAGGAAACACTGCATGTTGGTGAAGGGCATATTGAAGAAGAATCAGCTGAGTGGTTCTTGTGGGAGAACAACTCCATTTGGCTCACTAACTTCACACACCATCAGGCTTCCAAGCAGCTCTCAAGGAAACTCAGTTTTCACACTCTATGCTTAGTGCCCTTTGAGTGCATTATCTAGGAATGAACCTGGTAGAGCATCCCACACAAATGAATGCTCCACATGCGGGTTTCACATGCCACCAACTCCACATTCACAGGCAACTTCAGCGCCACAGCCGTTTTCAGATAGCCCTCAATGCAAAGGCTCTAGACGCAAATAGTGGTGTGAGAGCTAATTCAATCAAGGAAACACTGCATGTTGGTGAAGGGCATATTGAAGAAGAATCAGCCAAGTGGTTCTTGTGGGAGAACAACTCCATTTGGCTCACTAACTTCACACACCATCAGGCTTCCAAGCAGCTCTCAAGGAAACTCAGTTTTCACACT